>NC_089202.1:30421502-30546502 GCF_963930695.1 Labrus bergylta
GACCGACTCTGCACCAGAGTGGACTTCATATAACTCGCAGTTGGTGAGTTTCCACCCGTGCAACGTCATCGGACCCATCTTCGCTGGGTGCACTTTGGTTTCCATCACGACCATTTTCCTGCTGACGATCGAGAGGAGCATCGCCGTGTTGAGGCCGCTGCACAAAGACTCTGTGATCACGCGCAAAAGAACCATGATCCTCATCATCCTGTCCTGGGTGGGGAGCTTCTTCCTGGCCGTGTCTCCGATGGTTTTCAGCAACGAGATCGCTCTGGAGTACAACTCCTGCAGCCGGATGTGTAACTACGCTCTGGGGACTATCGGCGAGTTCCCCAGCCAGGCCTGGAACATCCTCCTCCTCTTCCCCGCATTCGACTTCACCCTCCTGGGAGGGACCGTGGTCATCAACATCATCTCTCTGTCCAGCATCCGGCAGCACTCGAGGCGCAGGAAACACCTAGCCGAGTCCGAGTGCCAAAGCACCTCCAAACCCACCTTCTCCGACATCAAAGCAGCCAAAACAATAGGGACACTGACCGTGGCGTTTACCGCATCATTCACGCCCATCGCTGTCTTCGTGGTCGGGAACGTTTTGGGGAATAAATGGTGCAACTTTTCCTTTTTTGCCTTCTGGATTTTGGCCTCCAACAGCTGCTGGAATGTGATCATTTACAGTGTGAGGGATCAGAAGTTCAGACTGAGAGCACACAAACTCCTCATGCCTTTCCAGAGAAAAGACTTGACCAAATCCTAAAAAAAATCAGGGACCAAAGATCAAGAGAACTGCATCTTATAAATGCTTGTTAAACAAACTCTAACACACTCGCTAAGAGACGTATCTGCATGTTTGATGGATTGCTGTTGTGGTATAACAAAGTTTCTTTTGAACATAGCATGGAAAGATTTTAGGTGTTCACAAATGTTGGATATGAACTGCTCCTCTTTGTGAGCGTTTGTCTTGTTCTGTGTAACATTACAGAAGCTTGCTTCAGTCTGTTGAATCATGGTTGTTTAGCAGAGTGTGATCTATTAAAACATGCTACAAGACAAATCTGCCGTCAGTGTATGAGGCTGAATGTGGATGTCAGAGAAGATATGTCTGAGATATTTCTGCAGGTTTTTAGTTTTTTCAGGGTGATAATGAATCATTGCAACATGCTCATTAAATATGGCAGCTTGGTCAGTGTTCCTCTATGTCAAAAAAAATCTGACATCAGCTCGACCCATGCAGAGCTCTGTGGTGAAGTTCACATTTCTAAATAAAGGTCGCAGACAAACCTTTAATATTTGTGAGTTTTGGATGTGCCACTATAATAAAACTTTATTATTGTTGCCAAACTGTTGCAGGTTGGTTTGATTTTTCCATTGAAGGCAAACCCGCACTGATGTGCCAAGAAATATGGTGCCGAGTGCACCATGCCTGCTTCAAAGACACACAGCCTGCACTTCAATCAACATTCATTCTTCCAAACATTTTTTTTTTGCCAAAAACAAGATGAAACATTAATGACAGACCCACTTCATCCTCTTGCATTTTGCAGTGGGCATTCATGCATACCTACAATCCTCTGTGCAGCAGGAGACATGTCACATTGACTGTGGAGCTCCAGAGATTGCGTTCTTTTTTTAAACAATGACATTTTCTGCTAAAGATGTGCCGGATGTATAAGATTAAGGGTCATCCAACAAGTATCAATCAATCATTATTTGATCAAGGCCAATTCATAATAAGTGTTATCTTGAGACGCTTTACAAAAAGAGCATATGGGATAATATGCAGAAAGGATTTTTCCTTTGTGTTCCCTTTGTCCACACTTCCTTGCCGTTGAGGTGGAAGTTGGAGCAGGTCTTTAGGAACAACTAAGACGTAGGGAATCGAAAAGAAAAAACACATTTGTTGGCACAAGTGTGGCTGTGACACTAAGACGAAAAGATACCTGCTGTAAAAAAAACCTCAGCATTCATTGCACAACTTCTGTTTAAATTTAAAATGAGTTTGTGTAGCAGCGGGCGAGGACTGATGAAACATAAAGGAACTTTTCTGTTGTTTCATTCAAGTTGCTGCTGAAGTGATTGACACAAGAGAAATTAAACATGAAAAACAACGACCTTTTTGCATATTTCACAACCGCTGCATTTTTAAAAAAACCTTTTTCTGGCCACAGTCACTGTGCGTCTCTCTCCTTCACATGCAGCACTTTATCTGTCGATCCCATACATCAGAGTCACCTCAACGAGCAGAGAAATAACTTAATTCATTTCACAGGCATTAAGTGAAGATATGATTCCTTATTAAACGAAGATTGTGCGACTTTATGATCCAGAAGATGTCGCCCCTCGAGCACCAGCATGAAACCAAATAAAAACTGCTGTTTGGCCACGCCTCCTCCATCCTGAAGCCTCCGCTCTCCTCCAGAGACACACCTCCAACCCCCCCTCCACTTGTGTTCACACAAAGGAGTTAAGCGCAAGCGGCGGACAAAATCTTCCTCAGCTCGAGCTGCGATCACCTGTGACCTGCATTGTTGTGTTAGCATGCTAATGTTAGCGCTCTTTAGTTAGCTCGTAGCTTCACATTTCATGTAAACTGACACAGAATGAGCGTGATCTAAAAACTCTTACTAACATCCAAATAATCAGTGAGTATGTTCTTCTTCTTCTCTCTAGTTCTTGACTAAAACAGCTTTTATACACAAGGGGAGGAGCCGGCCGTCCCGTCCATGTAAACACGGCTCTGACAACAACACAGCCAGCGGGGATTTCTGCTGTCTTTATATGCAACATGTTGCACATTCTTCCTTTTATGGGAAAGCATCAAACCTGGAAGTCGTAGTTTAGATTCCTCTCGTACTAATGAGGACGACTTAAGTTTTGACTTGTGACATCTTCAGAGGATGATATAACAGAGAAGTGACGTACATCAAAGATTTGCATGACTTGCTGATCACTGGGAGTACACTTGAGAGGAAAGGGTCTCTCAGGCTTACATCACAGCTTTCTTCTGAGGATCCTCTTCACAGCATGCTCAGCACACGATGGTGCTTGAGCTGCCCACATTGTACTCGAGCTGCAGAGAGAAGAAAGGAATCGTGAAATAGTTGGGACTTCCTGCAAAGTGCATTACCACAAAGTGCGTCAGAGAGAGCGAAGAAATCAAGGTGAGGGAGTCAGGAAGAAGAAAAATAAATCAGAAAGGTACGTGTCGACGTCACTGTCCTTGAAGTGTGTTACAATAAAGCTCATTGATGAAATGAAAGTGAAAGAGGAGTGAGGCAGATGGAGGAGAAAACAAGCAGTGAATCAGTACAGAATGAGGCTGTCAATCAAAGTCGCAGCAGGCCGTCCGTTCTCACAAACAAAACTCAGCGTCTGTGTGAAATATCAAACATGACATTTGGCTCAACAGCTGAATGGAAAAACAAAAACCTGTCGCATGAAACTTGCCAACAACGTCTTGTGTTCTATTGTTTCAGGGGCTGTTTTCTTGCTTTTACGCATTGCCTGTAAAGCACTTTGGTCAGATGAAGCTGTTTTTAAATGTGCTATACAAATAAACTTGATTTGATTTGATAACGATATACTGGATCTATTGTTTCATTTTAAGGTTTTTCTATCGTACACAAACAGATGCTTCCTAGATCATGAGATCCTCTAAGTGTCCTGAGATTGCGGCATAAATGATGGGTCCAAACCAAGTGGCAACCTCTTGAAGGTCTTGAAAAATGAAGCCAATGCGGAAGAGCAAAATCCTGCAGTTTGTCGAGTTTCTGCTTGCTGCAGGAACGCTGGAAGTCACATACACATGACCATCAAAAAAGCCGTTTTTAAAAATACTCTGGCTTATATTTCCATCTGTGCACCTGCTCCTTCTTCTGATTTGTCAGCCTGCAGCACATTTTTCACCTCCCAACGGCGTCCACCTGCAGGTTCACGTCTTTTATCACCACAGGTGGGATTCACACATATTAGTCACCTTGCCCTTTCCTGCTTTTCACAGAATTGACTGAAAAGAATCTCCACATCAAAAACTGGAAATGTCACCATCACAGTTTCTTTCTCCTTCTTCCTTTTATCTGCTGTGAGGTATTTTGTCTTACCTGTCTGCACTTTATCATCTGTGCTGATCAAAAAGGGCGTCCATGTTGTTTAGCTGTTCTGTGTGTCGTTGTCGTTGTTGGTTACTTTGAGCTGTGTCCTTTAGTCTGAAGCACTGAGTGTACCCAAAAACACTAATCTGTTTATTAAAGATTGGAAATGAAAGGAGACATTAACACATGAACACATAAAGCCAGAGAGACGATCTCATAATGCTGCAGTCACATCAACTCAACCGGACGATGGAGGGCATTTCTAAAAAAAAAAGTGTCTTAGTCATACTTCTTCTCATGCTAATTTCTTTTCCTGAGAAGTTTAGTTTGAATATGTTATTTGATGATATAAAAAGGAATACAACGAGAGCTGCTTTTGAAAAATGGAGAGAGGTTAGAACACAGAAAGGTTTACAGACCCATGCAGAGCTGGATAAACACTGAAGCTTCAGAGTCCACCACATGGTGACCTGTGTGAGCATCCACTCTAGAGAGGAGGGAGGGGGGGGGGGACAGCTCTCTATGATGTTTAGAATTTAAACTGCAGTACCCATTTTAAACACTAGGGGTCATAGTTACATACTGCTCCTTTGATTTTTATGTTCCTAGTTTTTGTAATTATGTGTCAAAAAAGGAGCAATGTTTAACTACGTCTTGATCCCAAATTAAGAGACAGTTCAGACATTCACAAAGATTAAAAAGTGTCTCAATCGTTTAATAAAAGATTGCACATCTTCTTTTCATTTAGAATTTTCTTGCTTTTATACTTAAAGGGGTAGGCTACTTCACTTTGAAACGTGAATCTGTATTGACATTGGGTCATATACAGTATGTAGTAGAAATGTGAAATACATTTTGAAGTTGGAGCCTTCTAGACTGAGAAAAGGCGGAAAGTGTATTTTTGGCTCATGTGGATGAAAGACAACAACTCCCAGAATGCACAGCAGCCGCCTCCTGTTCCTCCATCAGCCTCAACTGCTCGTCGCTATATTACGGCTTGTAGAGATTCGAGCACAAGACTTCAGAATCCCCTTCATCTATATCACTTTGAAGTTCAAACATACAGACTCAGCTTTCTCCACAGAGCCTGTTAGCATAGCTTCCAAGCAAGATGGCAGACTTTGTTTTTAGATTCTGGGAGTGAGGTCCCACCCACTGATCTGTGATTGGTCTGTAGCTTCAGTGGGTTGAAAACATGAGGAACTAGCGTTGTAGTTTCACCCCCTCTCACCAAAGCAGACTCCGATGACGCAAAATGACCATTTTTGCGTCACTGGAAACTTCTTTTCAGACAAGAAATACAAAGATTTCCCGTCTCAGGGGAAAATGAGGGCGGGATGCACAACCATTCAAAAATACTACCAAGTTTCTAATGATACAAAGATTAATGCAAATGGGTGAAGTATCCCTTTTGAAGTTTTACTAATCTTAGATAATTTGCATTTTTCTCTTTGAAATTTGATCAGAAGTGAATCATCTTTTTTAAAATCTGCCCAGCAAAAAAAAGGTTAAATTGAATTCTTCTGCTACAAAGATTCCACCTTCTCATGACCTGAAAAAGTTAGTATCTTGTTTAGAAAGGTTCATGGAAGTTGTTGAGTTTGTTATTATTGAATGTAAGATGAAATCTGAATGACTCAGCTGCAGTGTTTGTTCCCTCTGGAGCGAGAACGTTTAATCAGAAAACTAATCAGTAAAGAAAAGAGCCACTTAAACCAGAGATGGCTGTTTATAATCAGGACAGGTTCAGTTTATCTTCAGTCAGTTTCAACAAAAACAACCTCTTGAAAAAGAGAAAAGCAGATTTATAAGAGCATATTTCACCAGGTGAGAAAACAAACTGTGTGTGGGTGTTTGCATTTACCTTTGTGCGTCTACTAGATGCTTTTATGCTCGGAAAATGAAAAATGTAACTGTGAAAAAACAAGCTTAAGGCTCAGACGTGCGTGCGTGTGTGTGTGTGTGTGTGTGTGTGTGTGTGTGTGTGTGTGTGTGGGGGAGGGGGGGAGGAGGGGTCTCCTGTGTTAAGAGATGACGTAAACAGAGGCCGCTATTTGATGCTATAATGAGAATATTTGCCTTAAAATCAGTGCCACATGTAGTTGAACGGGATCACAATGTCAACAAAAGAGTGAAGAACAACATTCTGGAGAACAGAAAACGTAATTCAGCAGGTTAATTACGTGCACAGAGATCGTAGCCTGTGTGCATTCACTCTGCACTGACTCCAGTCACAGTATATAAATGTCACTCACCCCCCTCCTATTGGCTCGAGGGGAATTCTCCGGAGAATATCCTGCTGCATTCTCACATCAGTTCACTCAGACTTGCTGCGTAAAAAAATACTACGGGATCTGGCAGGAGAAACTCCGGTTGAAGTCAGAGTGAAAAATCCTGCTGTCTGCGTTCACAGATGCAAATATCAGGAGTTTTTCAGGAGGTTTCTGCAAGTGTGAAAGCCCTGTTACATGGACCATAAGTGGAGCTTACATCAAATTAGCTGCAGGCTCCGCCCCTCTCTAACAAGACAGCCTAAACGGGGAGAGAGACAAGACACTATTTGATGCACTTGAAAGAAGTCAGCCTCTTGAATGTCTGTCTGACACTCAGTGCTGGTCTGCAGGACCAAACCTGTCATACGTCTAAAACAAGATTCTAAAGGTTGGATTTACTCTTATTGATTCAACAGAAAAGTTTCTGAGTCATGTTCTGCCTGACTCAGAGACGCAAGTGTTCCTTTATTGCTAAAGTGAGTGTGTGCATACAATTAAAGAAGGTCAAGATCATTCAATTGGAAGCAGGAAGTCTGCAAAATACTTTTAAAAAACCTTCAGCAGTTCAAAATGTGAACAATTGCCTCAATAAATAAGTTTTGAAAAACTTAAAATCTGGGTTATGTTTGGTGTAATTTGGAGGTTTAGTTTTGGTAAAAAGGATTTGATGAACTTTTGACTCTAATAGGATGTGTGTGATTTTTGTGCAAGTGTACGTGTGTGTGTGTTCTTGATGTTCCCAGCAGCAGAATAATCAGTGCAGCACTAAGCTTTGTTGAGGAGCTTTAGAGGTTTGAGTCGATATGGATTTAGTGTCACAGTGCGGAAGCTTTTGCTTGTTCTTAGCAACAATCTGAACTGCAGTTTAACTTTTACAACAACCACACTTTATGCTCTCAAGCTTCAGCAAACAGCTCTTCTTCTGTGGCTTGAGGACATGCACAAATAAGTTCTCTTATTAATTTGAAAATCTCACAAATAATGTCACTTTTTTCCCATCAGGCATGTGTAGATGAAAAACTCTGCTGCTGGTGAAAGTGTGTAAGCTGCTCCTCAGAAAATATCACAGTCACAGGGGTGGAGCAGTGATTTCAAGAACGTGGGTGTTCTAAGGCTAGAATATGAGCAGCAAATATACTGCAGCTTATTTTGCCTTACTTATTGCTCTTCATTTACAGTTTTAATATAAAATGTGCTTTTATTTTGAAAGAATGGAAAAGGGGAGTGAATAAAAACAGCTGAAAGGTAAAAATGTTTAATGTGTTGTGTGTGAAATTCACAAATCATGCATTGTTTTTGCATGTGGTGGTGAATCTGTCAGCTTAAGCGACTGAACGTCTTTCAGAAGGATTCAGTTAGTTTACCTCTGAGCTCGAACTCGGCCGGTGATGAGAGAGCAGAGGCGCTGCTTGTCAACAGGCATGGCAGGCAACTGCTTGAGGCCCCAGACCAGTAGTGGGCCCCCTGAGGGCTCACAGACTTTGAACCACAGCAGCGGCCCAAAATGTGAAAAATTTGCAATCACAGTAGGAAACCTCCCTAACGGAGGCCCCATCATTATTGTTGTGAAAACCAAAGAGAAAAATGAAGAGGAATCATCCGTCTACAGGAGAGAAACAGGAAATAAAGAGGAAGAGGAGTATACTTGATTTTGTTCATTCTCAAAGAGCGTATACTGCGATTACAACAGATTCCCGACTAAACAAAAGCTGCACATCAAAATCTTGGATATCAAGAATATCAAAAAAGGCACAAACAAACAGGTTGCACAAAGAACTCAGCAGAAGCTTTTTTTATATACAACTAATCCCAGTAAGGTTTTTAGTGCCCTAAATTTTCAAACTAAACCCCCCCCCCCAATAGGTGACCAATAGGTGTCCTCAGAAAAAAGTGTGGGGGGTGAAATTACGTTTCAGTGAATGTAAACTGTAAATGGACTTGAGCTAGTGTAGCGCTTTTCTGGTTTTCTGACTACTCAAAGCACTTCTACACTGCTGATCACACCTACACATTCACACACTGATGGTAGAGGCTGCTGAGTAAAGAGACCATCAGAAGTATCAATCATTCATATGCCGTCGTTGAAGTAGCGGCAGCAGTTTGGGGTTAAGCGTCTTGCCCAAGGACACATCGGACATGTGGCTGCAGGAGCTGGGGATCGAACCCCCGACCTTCCAGTTGAGAGACACAGCAAACCCCCACAGGCACTACTCCTCTGCACAGTCGCTCTCACAAGTCTTAACTCAAATTAAACATTGAACAAAAGTTGAATGCTGACCGACTGAATGTGAGTCTGGATCCTTCTCTCGCTCTGCTGGCAGCAGTCGTAAAGAAAAAATGAAAAGAAAAAAATCATTGAAACTTTCTCCCCCAGGAATCCTGATCATTATGTGAGGAACAGTATTGATTTGGGGAGCGCTCAGTGTGATGCAACCTTTGCAACACAGACACGCACACAGTAGGGAATTGAAATCAGTAAAAGTTACAAGCCTCGTGTATCAGGAGAGATTCTGGACTCAAACTCCTGCTCCATAACGTTCACTGAATTATTTTCTTGCAGGATTCGATTCTAGCAGCTCATCTCTCTCTGCTGCCGCTCTCTGATAAATCTTGATTTTAGTGTGAAAATACTCATTCATGAATGTTTTTTCATTTTTACAAATGGTGAGCGTGTCTGCAGAATAGAGATAGGCTCTTTTTGTGAATATCTAAATACTAATTGAACACTGGTAGAAGCAGGTGCACCTTCAGATGAGGCTCTGTGAATGTTGTCATGTCATTATCAGGAGTTTAATCCACAAACAGGACGCTGATTTTATGCAGCAATGTTTGGTCTCATGGGGAAGAGCTTTAGAGGTTTCTCCTCAGGTGTTCAGCTCACAGATAAAAAAAAAACACTCTGAAACCGGCTCACCATTCCCATCAGCTTCATGCAAATCAAGTTAGATAACAACGTCATTATTGTTGCAGCACAAAGAAATGTACAAATGGGTTCATAGAGTTTGGAGGCGGGTCAAAAGAGGAGCAGGATATGCAGAACATTTAAAAGCATTTGACTTTTTGAGAGTTTTCAAGTGAAGGTCAGATGTCGGGACTTATCACTAAAGATGACGTCAAAACAAAAGTGTCTCCTGAGTAAGCATGAACATTAATGTGATGTGAAAAAGTCGACCTAGTTGTGAGACTGTCCACACCGAAAGGATTCACATATAGGTGCTATGTGCTACAGCCTGTTATCAGTCATATTTAGAGTTATAATAAGGCTGCATCCTGAAGTTTTAGTAATTATTTCTGGTATCTCCACCCATGGACTCCACCTCCAGCCTAGATCAAAACTTTTGCTCAGGTCCGCCATTTTTATTCTCTCTACAGAGGAGTGATGTCTATGGGGAAAACCCGGAGGGGGGGGGGGGGGGGGGGTCATTACATTTAAAGAGACACACACACCAAAACAGAGCATTCTGAGAGAGCTGGTTTATACAGGGTCACAAACCTCCTCTGGTGCTTGATTCATGTTATATTTTGACCAAAGCACAGATGTTTCATTTAGACCACAGGGGGAAACTTTAAACTTTAATGTTTATAGCAAAGACATAACACAGATACTTATCTTCAAACTCATGCATGAAAGTAAGAAGAGAATTTCACAAAATGCTTCTGTGACTTCAGACAAAGTGAAGGTCATTTGGAGATCATTATTCAGATTGAAGGTGATTTTAATGGCTCTTTGTGTTCCTCATTAATTCCCTGTTCCACCCTGTTCTGACTTTACCTTTGTGAGTGAGGCGGCTGTCATTTCAGTGAGCTAATCAGAGCCTTTGTTTTTTCAATCAGCTTCAGTCATCAGTCTGCTCTCGGCTCCTGGAAGAAGCCAGCCTTTAATGCACTGTGTGATGTAATCGGCCTTCAAATGCCCCTGAATTGGGACTCATCTTAAATCTTACCTGGCTCAGCTTGAGCCTTGTTTGTGATTGGACAAAATACAAGGCTTATAAAAGTCATATAGGGGGCGTTTTGACACCTACAGATCGTTTGCTCTGGTCTGAATCATGAACCAATTTGCACAACTTTCTCATGTTTGTTCTGTGTTCAAACAGGGACATTCACAAGCAGTCCAAAACGTGTGACGCTCGAGGGAAAGGCTCTCTGATTGGTCAGACTTTCTGCAGGAATATTCCCCTCAGTAAACAACGACTAGTTGACTCCTGCCTGGCTGTGGCTGCTCCAAAGACGATTCACAATTTCTAAATGGATAGACAACGACACGGATCGATGTCGGCTCTGCTCATTGGTTTTAAATTGTTTGCATTTATCACTGTGAGTAAATTCTATAGTTCTTGTGTGTTGCTGAAAGTGACTCATCCGTCCAAGTCTCCATGAGCAACAGAACATTCTCACGGGTCCACGTTTGTCCATGACTCATCATGCTGCTGATGTGGTAGTGAAAGGCTAACAATCCTACCCATAATGCATTGTGCCTGGCTACAATACAGTAGGTGGCTTAATCAGAAAACAGGCAGTGCTTCTTGCTGTTAGGTCGGAACGAGGTTGGTTCATAACTGGAAAAAAAAAAAGCGGACTGAGACCCTCCTTTTCAAGCGGTTTCTGTAAACACGTTGTTTGGTCTGGACCAGGGTTTGATTGACAGCTTTCATACCATCACAAATGAACCGCACTAACTTAGGAAAACAGACTCAAGTGTATTTTTGTCAAACCAAAAAGTTTAGGTGCCAAGACGCCATAAAAGAGATGTTTTACAGCTGCTTTTTTGGACCCTATGCTTTTTGCAATGGCGTCGTCCAATCATTGGAGGATCACTAAAGAGCAAACAAAAAACCCTCTTTCTATCCAGGTTTTTATCCTTTTAATGGTCTGGGTGCTCTCTGTGCTTTGTGAACATTTGTTGTTTTTACCTGCAGGGCCGCCGTAGGCTTCAATAGAAAAGCTGTAGTCTGCACTCGCAGCGCTCTGTCTTTTGTCATGCACCGTGTGAGCAAACGTTGTTGTGTATTATTCATGCTCGTCCCGTGTGTGTCACGTGCGGACGACCATGAAGGCAGCTTGAAAATCAAATGGCCGCACGTGGGACGGCGGGGGGACGGGGGGGGGGGGTCTGAGCTTGATTTAATTTGCAGGATGGATTGTTGCTTCAGGACTCTGACGGCTGCAGGTCTCAGTTTGAGTCGTCCTGATTCACCTCGTTTGAAGAAGGCTCCTGATTTGAGAGTGGAGCTAATGGAGACGAATGAGTCAGGGTCTCGTAGAGGAAACACGAAAGGAGAGGAGGGTCTCTGAGGCAACAGATAAGACCCGACTGATCAGCCCGGACTGATTCATCCTTTCTCCAGTTTGTGAATGTACACGAGAGAGTTTTGTTCCTTCTAAGATGAGTCACCTTTCATTTTCTTGCAGTAACTCAGAGAGTGGTCTCTGAGAAAACACCGTCTGCTGTATTTCCTTTATATGTAGAAACTTATTGTCATTAAAGAAGCATCAAAATAAAAGCTTCAGGACACATGTCTCCAGGAGACGGATGAATGCTCTCCAGGAAGTCCTCTTTGTTTTCTCCAGACAAAGATAATCATGTTACACCTCACATCTGATGCATAATATTTTGAGTGTTTTTATGTAAGCGCTTTATTATCGTACTCTTCTAAAAGCATGAGAAATTGAGTTCTCATTAGGAGAATAAAGACTGAAAAGAGGCTCGACGCCTTCTTGTTTAGGGAGCAGATTTGTTTGTCACACACAGGAGATGGAAATGAAGCATCACTGTGACATCCAAAGAGAATGTTTCCTGATAAACATGGGCTCTATTTTGTACTTATTATGGGGTGTAAATTACTAAAAGGTAGAAATATTTCTGGAAGTTTCCCAGTGGAGGGCTTCAGTCTCCAGCACAGAATGTTTTTTATTCAGTTAAGATGATTTAATGTAACCAGAAAGTGTTTCTTTCTTTCAAGGCACCAGGCTACGTATAACTACTTAGACTGTGACTTAAGGTGTGTCATTTTTTGGTTTCACCATGAGACGCGAGAAATAGCTTAATTAGTAACTGTAACGCCCAAAAAAGCAAAAATACTGTTGCAGAAATGACGTTTACCCTCCTGTTACCAGATCAGAGGTCCTGTTGCTGACACCGAGCAGCAGTTAACCCACTTTTCAAAACACTCATCGTAGCTGTTTTCACACTCATACACTCCGGATGATATCTAGATAATTTCAGGAGGGCTGCTCTGGAGATTCTCCTGACCTGGTTGTTCACATGTGCTCCTCACAGCGGGAGCAGAAGTAACAGACTTAGCAACAGAGTCCGCTCACCGACGCTATAATGAGAATATTTGTCTTTATATCAATGCTACGTGTAGTCCAATGGAATAACAACATCCACAAAAGAGAGGAGAACAACATACTGGAGAACAGGAAACATGCAGCAGCAGGTTCATTAGAGCACCGAGATCACATGGGGTCCCATGGAGACACTCTGTGCACCGTGCAGCAGTATATAAACGTCACCACCCCCTCCCATTGGCTCGAGCTGAATTCTCCGGAGAATATCCTGCTGCGTTCTCACATCAGCACACTCTGACTTGCTGCAAAATAAATGCTTGGAGGCTGGAGGAGAAACTTATTATCCCTGAGTTATCCTGAGTTTTTCAGGAGATTTCTTGAGTGTGAAAACCCCTACATGACCACCGTATTTCATGGAGGTCTTTAAACCTACCAGGAGCTAGGGGTAAGATTAAAGGTTGTAACTTCTGCCGATGTTAGAACTATCTCAGCTGGTGCAACACTGTAAATAGCAGTGCATAACGCCGTCCCTAAATTATAAGTTCAAACTAGACTACGATTTAACTAACGCAGAACGGCTGCACGTCTGTAATCACGTCTGTTCCTGTCCTGGTCCATGGTCAAATGTCAGCAGTGGAAAAAAGTCCATTACCCTTAAACAGCTCATTTTAGTCGGATTAGTTTGTCTCTGTTTTGTTATTTTCTTATTGCGTTCCTTCAGCGCGCTTTGAGGATCCAGAATATCCAGCAGACAGCTTTGTGTTGAAGCATGACTGTACACAGAGTCCCTGTGTGGAGAGGTAATCTGAGGAAGTGTTTGAATAAATACAAAGAGTGAAAATAATTCAGTGTCAGGGAAGCTGTAGAATCAAAGGCCTGCAGAAAGCAGCACCTTATCTAACCAATTATGTTGACGTGTGCGTCAGCTAAAGCCATGAAAACCTCGCTCCAGCGTCAGGTGTTTCAGAGGATCCAATTAAAATCACTGCCTTTGTAAGCTACTTATCGTCCAGGACCATGAAAAAACTTTAAAGACGCCTGAAGGAGGGTTTAATTTGTCATAATTATGGAAAACAAGTTGAAGACGTCACAGTGAGAGGAGACGGGACAGAAGAGAGAGAGAGAGGGGACAAAATGTCTCCAAAGACAAAACCCCCCGCGATACATACAAATAAATGAAATATCATCTTTATTTACGTTAGCTTTCTCATCACCAGCAGAGCACAACAAAAACTAGATGAAGGACACCGCGGAGCCGTATGTTTGTTATTATCTCTGGGATTAAACTGAACTTTGATCAGAGGATGCAAACAAACTGAGTAAACATTAAAATCTCTATTACAAAGGAGTCCTGGATGAGAAAGCAGCATACACAGTGACACATTAAAGTACCCTGATTTAACATTATGTTCACAGCTGCAGCCACCAGAAGTTTGAGGAGTCAGTCAAGAGGATTATTTAGAAAGCAAATATCCCATCAAACTGTTCAGGATGATAAAACAGCTCTTTGATGATGTGAGTGGAAACCTAAAATGCAGCGCTGCTTTGGACACTGAGCCAACATTTTGGGTGAATATGAGGGTGCTCGAATGTAGAGGATATCAACATAGTCAACTATTTATGAAAATGTTGCTTGAATAAGGTTTTTTTTATGTTTTCCTTAAACATAAAAAAGAAAAGTTGATTTTTTTTCCATAAACTCACCCTTAGTTAGCTCGGAACTGATGAGCTTGATATGATGTTTAAAAGATGAATACTACAGTATGTTACGATGTGTTCAAAGTCTAAAAACCACTGCGCTGACAGTCCTCAAAGGCCTAAACAAACACGTTATATATGTTTTAGCATTTAATTCAAGCGTCAATTTACTAAGGTTAAAAAATGACAACGTTAAAGCAACTATTGGTCCTTTCAGTGTTGCTAAGGAAGATTTAGAAGTAATCATGATGATGTCATCAGCATAAAAATAAATTTTTGTTTTCAAATTTCCAAACTGGAAGACAAGCTTGAATGGACATTGTGTGGGGATAAATCATTGCTGGTAATGAAGCAGAATCTCATGAATACTGACGGTGTTGAACAATAACATGCAGAAGTCTAAATCTAATGTAAAGAGAGAAATGTGCTGTAAATGAAGAGCATGTTGCAAAAAGGCTAACCGTTTGCATTGCTTTACAAGCAAATATGCAAATCAAACAAAAGGGTCTAAATATGTGATTGGGTTTTAATGTATGGGATACTGTCTTTGTACTGTATGGGCACTGGATAGATGAAGTTGTTTGGAGGAATGCCCTAGGATGAGTTTGTCCAGTTCTGACCCCTGGAATTGTTCAGAAATGATTTTGTACCATAAAATCTAAATGGCAAGTTTCCTGTTGAGTTTGCAAAATGGGTCCAAGAGGCTTTTTTTGTCCTGGCATGATCCATATACTTACTAATTTTAAAAATGCCAGGTTGAATATGCTGCGGGACCTGAATTTTTAAAATATTGTAGGGGGCGCCATTGAGCCATTGAGCAATGCCATCCAACAAAATCAAAATCCATCATCTCCTTTTGCCACTTAGCTTTTTTCTACCAAGTGTCATGGCTGTAGAAGGGATTGAAGCCCCTGAAAGAAACGACTTCCTGTTTCATGGCGAAAAACAAAAGAATCGCCATGGCTACAGCTTTTGACGCAGAATTTTGAGCCGCACAAGGTAGCATAGCAAAGGTCTTAGGATGTTTTACACCAATTTTGAGGGTGATAAGGCAAGGCATTGTATTTGGATTTGAGAGATACATGTTATGTAAAGTATCTTACATAAAGTAGGATAATTAAACATACAGAGGTCGGTTTAGAGAGAAATTGATGCAGCACAAACCTCGACATTCTCCTCACAGGCCGACCACAGCTGAGGGCTCCGTCATTCTCTCCCACCATCTCCTTTGTGCCGCGGAGTCAGTCATTAGTGACCGCTGTGCTCTTAATGTTTACTAATGCACACACTCCCATTGTCAACAACAACATCAATATGTTCCTGCAGAGGAGGCTGAAGGCTGCAGTGACTCATCTGACGCATGACACAAAGAGAGGGACCTTGCCACATAAAAGGTTCACAGTTTAGGAAGGGTCGACGTTATCGGAGCCAGTGTGGTTGTTTACTGACCACAGCAACGTGCAGGTAATCAGTCGGGGAAGTTTTAATGTACCTGGGAGCTGAAGCACAACAGTACAACAACTTTGCCTCTGATATGTGCAAGAGTGTGATCGACGGGAGTGGTCAGGGTATAATTTATGTTTCTTCACTTTGTGACACAAAAAAACTCAAATCAATGTTTTGAAATCGAGTGCATTGTCACTGCTCTGCTTTTATTTCTGCTCTTGCACTTTAATGTCATCATATCTCGTCCATTTTTTTTAATCATTTATTGCAGCGCTCTCTTTCACTCTCTTGACCTCCTGGACGTTATTTCTTGTAATGTCAAAGAGTCCTTGACCGAAACGTTCCCTGCGACCTCGGGCAGAGTAAACAGCTTCGGTCTGTTGTTGTGAATTGAAAATCGAGGATTATTCTGCTCAAAAATAAATATATAAATTTAAAAGTGTTGTTAACCCCTTTGTAATTTCCGTTTTCGTCATTCTCTTTTGTTGGAGGATCAAAGCGCCCGGCTCACACGTTCCTTTTCTCTTTTGATGATCTGGATCTTTTATCTCTTCCTGCCCAGTTTTCCTCTTTCTTGTTTCATCCTCTGAATAAGTCACGGGTTGGTCTAATTTGACTTCACCTTTGCTCTGTGATACAAGTTTATCCACAGTTTCCATCATCCAATTAGAGAGATGACTCTAATTTCATTGTTTTTCCACAGATCTCATTTCCTGCTTTTCTCGTTGAAACCTGAATTGGATGGCGCTCCTCTCGTCTGTTATGGCAGCTGAAGGCCAAATTGACTTCTTAATGTCCTTGATTTGAATGGGCCTCTTACCTAAAGAAATTTGTTGCCTCTTATTCACCCAAGGTCAGTTTTTATTGAAGCACATCTCTGAGTGATGCTGCAGAGGCATTACATAGAACATGTAAAATATTCACAGCATTGTTGTGAATAAACTGGAACAGGAGCTTCCTCTCTCAGACTGCACACAGGAAAATAATAAGTTGGTCACAAAATTGCTTCAAGGTTAAATTGAACTCTGGCTGGATGCACTCCACGTTTCCGCAGAGGCGTTCTGACCTGCTGTCATCCAGTTTTGGTTTTCAGAGATTTTTCAGAGACTTGCAAAGTACAGAGCCACGAGTCAATTCCTTTATAATATGTGTCTAAACTTCTCCCCTGATTGCAACTGTGCAAACTTTTAGACAGCTTCTGAAATCATCATGGCAACAGTTGTTACGCGCGTTAGATGTGTTTTTCCCTTTCAAACACGTTAGGTATACGAACGAGAGAAACATCGGCAGGAAATAACCGAACACCTCCACCTGACAGATAGCTTTAAAACGTCACAAAAGGCTCCTGACATATAAAATCAAAGCCATACTGTATAAACTTTGAGGCCCCGGTAACAGGTTCAACTTCAGGGATACTCTAAGTGGAAGAACTTGAAGAAATGCCTACGAAGATCTGACTACATCAACACATCTCACATCCCCTAACCCATTCAACAAAGCAAAAACATTTGAGAAAAAAAGCAAAATCATTCAACTAAACATTTAAAGGAGCAATATGTAACTCTGACCCCTAGTGTTTAAAATGTATACTGCAGTCTAAATTCTAAACATCATAGAGATCTGTCCCCCCCCCTCCTCTCTAGAGTGGATGCTCACTCAGGTCACCATGTGGTGGACTCTGAAGCTTCAGTGTTTATCCAGCTCTGCATGGGTCTGTAAACCTTTCTGTGTTCTAACCTCTCTCCATTTTTCAAAAGCATCTCCAATATTGATCCTAGTTTGAGCACGTTTCTGCTGTGTGTGTGTTAGAGAGAGCTTGATGCTAGCTCACTGAACGGAGCTTGGGCTGGAAGTACATCACATGACCTGTATTTCAGTATGTCGCTTACGGCAAACTAACTTACGTTAGTATGCTGTATGTATATTTTGAGTAGTTTGTGGTTTCAGACACAGCCTGGGTTTTGGGGTTACTTTTAGGGTCAAGAATGGGGTCGAGTTGTCCGATGATATTTCGTCAGAGGCCAGAGTCTAAACTGCTGCAGATCACACCAAACTAATATACAAGTACATCCAAACATTAGGTTCAATGTATATAACATGCAGAAGCTAACACCATCCTTAAGTGTGTGTCAGGATGTGTTTTAAATGTGTTTAGAAGGTTTTAAGGTACTTTAGCTATGATGCTCATGAGCGCTAGCTTAGCTCATCGCCACGTTCATATAGCCGTCTGTCATGGCTTGTCCCAAGCTCCATGTTGTTTTGCTAGTTTTTAAAGCTCCTGCATATCTCTTAAAATAACTGTGAGTTCATGAAGACTGTTCGTTTTCATATTTTGTACTTATTTTCTTGTAAAATGTGTAACGCTAACTCCGCTAGCGTCGCCGTTTCTCTATAGGATTTCCCATGTTGTTTGTTAGCATAATGCTAAGCGAGGATTGATCTCCTCCTGTATGAACCTTAATAAGAAGCTCTTAAGTAGCAGAACCGAGTTATTTTATATTTGTTTAAAGAATAATAACACACAGAAATGTTTATTTTGTAGTTTTGAGAACTTTTGCATGTAATATAAGACGAAGTATAAGTTTACGTATATTTCTGTGCATATTGTGTTGAAATGTGAATGAAATGTTGTTTTTGAAGAAAGAAATGTTATTTACAGGTGAGTAAATGTCACAAATCACATACATGTGGTCTATATGTACATTTATCAGTTTGATGTACGAGTCAGGAATCGGTCAGCTCAGGCTGAACACCTTCTGCCCCTTGGTGGTAAAAAAGTCTTTGAAAGTCGGAGCAGCTCAGCTCAGCGTCTCAGTGCGGATTAAGCGGAGCCTCCTCTCTGACTGTAATGACTCATGAAGCAGCTGATGACTCTTAATTAACGCTCTGTGTTCTCTCCTCAGTGTGTGTGT
The DNA here is from genome assembly GCF_963930695.1 of Labrus bergylta. Lineage (NCBI taxonomy): Eukaryota > Metazoa > Chordata > Actinopteri > Labriformes > Labridae > Labrus > Labrus bergylta. Next base: position 30,440,211 of record NC_089202.1, read on the forward strand.
GTGTGTGTGTGTGTGTGTGTGTGTGTGTGTGATGTGTAAACAGCAGGTCAGAGCAGGTAATTGCAGCTCTGTGTGCTCGCAGTGACAGCTTCAGGCACAGGACAAGTCTTAATTAATGCTTCACGAGGATCCTATCATGTCACAGTGAGGAGGCTGCACTCACCCAAACGTCTCCATGCTCACATCTGACATGAGAGGGTTTTTAGATTTCTCTCTTCTGCATGAAGTCCCCATCACGTTGTTATCAACATCAGTACTTAGTTTTAGGCTGCAAGTGTCTAAAGAGGATCTTCTCTTTGCAAAACTAAAAGAGAACTTTACAAGGAGAACTCTTGTTACCATCTTATTGGATTGGTCGATCTCTACATCCTCCTACATGGATGCTGTTTTACTACAGACTGCAAAACAAACCGCCCTCTCACAGGGAAAATCTGGAAAACCTTGAATGTGAAAAATCTCGTTAAGCAAAATGAAGCATTTGTAGGTTGTTACTTTTTTTTTTTTGGCCTTTATTTTGGAGGTAAGACAGTGGAGAGAGAGAGAGAGAGGAAAGATGTGTGAAAGGAGCCAAAGGTCAGATTCTGATTCCACAAGCTGCCGGCTTGGACTAGGGCCTGATTGATTTAGTATGTTTGGGGATACCGATATTAGGAAGAGAAACAATTCCGATACAGATATACCAACCGATATATCGCTTAGATCTAACTTAATCTGTAGAGACAGATCGATGTACACACATATTTACTGCATATTGATTGTACCCGACCTAAAAAGCCTCTGCATGTTTCTAATAAGCTCCACGAGCAGAAACGGGGGGGGGGCCAGCTCTCTACAATGTTTAGAATTTAGACTGCAGTACCCATTTTAAACACTAGGGGCCACAGTTACATATTGCTCCTTTAAATGTTTTTAGATGTTTGTAGTCAGATCTTCACAGGCATTTCAAAAAGTTATTTTACTAAAAGTATCCCTGAAGTTGAACCTGTTACAGAGGCCTCAAAGTTTATACAGTATGGTTTTCATTTTATTTTATATGTCAGGGGCATTTTGTGACTTTTTAAAGTGTAAAATCTGATTTGAAAGTTGACTCCAGCTGCGAGAAAATGTGGCAAGGAAAGGGTTTAATATATTCCTCTAAGATGAAGAATAAAAGACAGAGTAAAGAAGGTAAGATACTCGAGTGAAGTAGGACAGAATCGTCTCAATCAGAAGTAAAACAAAACAATATTGAAACTCTGAGACTTCCCATGGCTGCCATTATCAGATGAGAAAAGACAAACAAAAGAAGTTGTCTCATTGATTCTCTCTTTATTTAAAGATTCTGCTTTCATTTGATCCTTCAGATGCTAACAAGCAGACATGATGTGTGACTGTGTTTCATATTAAATCAGAACAAACTGCTTCAGTGTGATTGGTCCTAAAAAATCCAACATGATCGTTTCTCAACCTCCTGTGTGTTTTTCCAGCCTCAGTGTGAGACAAAGTGTTCTGCTCTCCATCGGGCCTCAGTTCTCAGACTTTGTAGATCAGATTTATCTCAGATCAAAGACACACTAATGGACACATTGACAGACATACACAATTGGCTGCAGAAGGAAACTTCAAACCATCGAGCCACCGGTGAAAGCCTCCTGATCGACTGCTGCACAGCAGAGGACAGGAGGGTCCTACAGCGAGTGGTGAGGGGCGGCAGAGCGAGTGATGTAAACACTCGCTGTATTATAAAAGACCCCACCCCACCCTGGAGACTTTCTCTTCTGCCTCGCTCCCCTCTGGAAGGAGATACAGGACAATCTAAACACCAACAGACTGAGGAACGTTTTTTTTCCACAGGAAGTGAAATTCACCCACCGCCCCCAACCCAAAGACTGCAGACATTAGCTTCATTGTTTTTAACATTGTATTTACATTATTATTATTATTCCTGTGTGTCTGTGCTGCCACTGACAAGAGCTGCTCAACTGTTTTTCTTAGGTTGCATTGAAATGACAACAGCTCTCAACATGCTGACTTCTATCGAGTGCAAAGACTTTTAAAAACCTTGTTTCTATGCAGTCTGCATGAAAATCTTCCTCTTATCATGATTCTGTTTGTCCATTGATTGGATACTTGAATGCCTCTCTGCAGTCGGTGGCTGAAATGATGTGTGTCAGAGCTCTTTGTACGAGTTTTCCTCTGCAGCCATATTCAGCTCCAAGAAGAGAAAAGAGGAAAAACAAACGGAAGGATAAAAAAATCCTCACCAACCAAAAAATGTTCATAAAAAACATCCTGAAACTACTTTCATTTATTTATTTTTTTAGAAGATCTGGATCTTTGTTTTTGGTGAAATATGGGAAGCAATTTTTTTTACAAATGATACAACTGTGGCTCGCTGCACCAATGTAATGGATAAGGCAATTCTGACTGTTACTATAGCAACCCAGTGTGACTGTGCAGCAACTTCTCCACCATACTGTGTCACATTATTGCAGAGGGGACAGTAAAGACCCTGCGAAACATTTTACTGCACTCCTGATTGTTTCCACACATTGTCCATGTGGGACGCATGTTTGAACAAAATCGTCCAAATCAAGTAGAACTTATTCATCAGATACGGGCGACCCTAAAAACCCTCATTTCAGTCTCGGAAAGAAACAAATATTTCAGCTGCTGTCTCTTTAAGGCCCCCCCTCCCCATGTGCCCACTTTATTCTGATTGGTCAGATCTCTGGAAACCTTCCAGATGGGCTGAACGCTGCAGGGTTGCCAGAGGAGGGCTGCTCTCCAGTGCTCGGAGAAGAGAGTCTATGAAAGAGTTTTCAGCGGCTTACCTAGAGGCTTGAAGCCGTCTGGTGGAATTCTTGGTTTCATATCGGGGATCTATTGCGTGATTTGCAGAACAAGCCGTTTAGCGCCCTCTGCAGACTCATCCTGGGATTACTCCAACATACGTTTATGAGTTTTAAGATGCCGGATCAGCAGAATAGGTCAAAAGTTAATTTGTTGGTTTAAAATCTGTCCGATGGTTCCATTTCTAATCCTTTCAGACTTCATCTTAAACGTGCCACAATGTTTTTCACATACAAATACGGGACCAATATTTCAGTTTAATCTTGCATCAAACATCTGGTCAATATACTGTATAACCAGGAGTAGAGTATAAAAGATTGTGATCTCTTTCTGCTGAATATTTGAGGACCAAAGCTGCAGTGTGAGCCAGAGGTTGAGAAACGACAGCTGGTGTCTCTGGTGTGATTTGTGGATGTTAGTAAATGATTAAGGAAAAAAGGCAGACTTCAGTGGCAGACCTGTGTGGTTCTGAACAGTTTAGGGTTTTCGTTATCGACCTGTTACAAAGTGGTCTTCAGAGAGGTTCAGTCTCTGGTGAGCGGTGCGGCCTCCAGAGGGAAGGAGACGAACTGGACTCGCTGCAGAAAGAGCGAGATGGAGGAGGAGGTCTGATGTCAGTAGGTGTTCTTCCAAGACCGGAAGTAAAGCTGAAGGGGGAGCAGGGGGTTTCTCTTCTGCAGACTGGGGTTGAAAACATCAAAATCCGCCCTCCTTACTCTCTGCAAGTAGTCCTCCAACACCACCTGCAGCACACGACACAACCACCGAAGAACAAAGTCAGAGAAGACGCACAATAACCTGAAATGTGTCTAAACTGTCATATCAGTCTGAAGTGTCCTGTGGAGAATTAATTTGTGGTTTTGGTTAAAATCATAGAATAAAAAGGAGGTGGTATTTGGATTTTTAATGATGTCATTTACTCCTAGTCATCCTGGCATTGGCCTGATGTGGCTAGAGAGGTGACCTGAGTTGTTGGAAACCTGTTTGATGACGTCGTGGGGCCAAAAAGAACAGCTTCGGTTTTTGACTCGTTTAGTTGTTCAAAGTTATGGTCCATTCAGTTTTTTTTATATCTCAAAGGCATTGTGTAAGAGCTGTGATCTTGAAGGGTAGATAAAGTTGAGTGTCATCTGCGTAAAGGTGGTATGAGAGGTTTTGCTTCTGGATAATTTGACTTAATGGGAGCATCTATACAGAGAACACTACAGGACCTAGGATGGATCCCTGTGGTATCCCACAGGTCAGTCCAGATTGGGAGGATGTGGTGTTGGTTAAGTTTACAGAGAAGGTTCTGTTGTTCAGATATGAAGTAAACCAAGTCAGGGCTGTGACACCAACCCAATGATGCAGACGATTAACTAAAATGACAGGTCTGATGATGCAGTAAGGTCCAATAGGATCATGAAAACACAATTACCAGAGTCCATTTTACACTTGTAAAAAAGAGCATGTCTGAAAAACTTAAAAAATTTACAGAATGCAAATAACTTCTGAAGTTTGAGGAAGTATTTTGTTCTCTTTTCCTCGTTCAGAGTTGTTTTGGATCTACATGTTTCGAGCATTTATGAAGCAAAATTTGATGCAATAATATCAATCGAGCAATCAATTCCAAAGCTATTCTGAAATATATCGGTTCATAGACTTTAGCTTAGTTTGTACAGATTTTAGGGATATGATGCATTTGACAATACGCTTAAAAAAGACCTCACAGTAAGCTAACATACCAACGGTTTACAGACGGTTTCTGTTGCAGAGTTTGAAGAGTTAAAGAAATGATAAACTACAACTCAATAAAGAGCTTTACATTTGAGATTATTTTCCCATGACGTTGTGTTTTCTCTCAGCTCAGCAGATGTTTAAATAAAGAGTCATGGTGTGTTTTCCTCTCTCTCTCTCTCTCTCTCTCTCTCTCTCTCTCTCTCTCTCCTCACTCTCTCCTCTCTCTCCTCTCTCTCTCTCTCTCTCTCTCTCTCTCTCTCTCTCTCTCTCTCTCTCTCTCTCTCTCTCTCTCTCCTCTCTCTCTCTCTCTCTCTCTCTCTCTCTCTCTCTCTCTCATCCGAATTTTAATTTTCAGCGCGGTGAAAAAGCACGAGTGGCTGTGTCAGCTTTCTCACGTGGACTAGCACACTAAGCTGGAAAGGGACCACACACTCACACACACACACTTTAACATCTGCACACACATGTAGCCCTCCCGTGTGAGTGTGCAGCACAGAGGTCTGCTGCAGCGTGAGAATCATGAGTGTTCACTGAGCAGGGCAGAGTGCTTCTCAGAGGCTCGCAGCTCGCTCTATATGGCAGGTCACTACAGCAGCACCCAAACAAGAGGAACATTTACTGAGCTGTTTCCATCACACAGGAAACACGTTTACACAATTACATGCTTCAAAAACTGCAGCCACAGTGTCTTTCTGCTGCACAAAATGTGCAGGTTGAAGTGAACTAAACAGATGGAAGTGTTGTTGCTTACCGAAAGAGTCTTTATAAGAAACATCACTTTTTATTTGCAATGATTTATTTTTCCGGAGCAAACAGCAGTACTTTAATGCCTCATCTTTCAACAGAGACATCAGAAAACTCCCCCACAAATCATACCATGAGCGTGTTTAAAGACTCACTGTTTGAAGGAAGGCCGGAGTCGCAGCTCCTTGGATCTTGGAGCTAAATGATCGCGCCTGAAGGAGAGAGCACAACAAACAGAAATCAAATAATCAGAAAGATAATCACAGCTGTTTTTGTAGGCTAAAGTCACACTGAGTCAGATTGAGCGGAAAAATGTGGTTAACAAACACAGGACTTCTCAGGTGGCAGAAATATCACACCCAAACAGAAACCTCAACACGGCAGGAAAACAGATTTCTTTTTCAAACAACACAAGTACTGATCACAGCGGGCTGCGCTGAGCAGAGAGACGGATAGACTGCTTTCACTGCTGAGACAAAAAGCCTAAATTGTAGAAGCTAAATGTTGATATGACAATGTTCTGATGTTTTGCACATTGGGAATTTGAGGTCAAGGCTACATTACATTTTTTATCAAACGCTGCTGCTCACGACGTGTGCAAAATGTCTCTGTAACCTTTTAAGACTAATTTGGAGTATATGAGACGCAGCCGGTGAAAAAATACGAACTCAGGTCTACAATTAAATCTGTCCATAAATCTTAAAGATCCACAAGGTATCTAGGAGTCAACTCAACACAGGGACGGCGCCAGGATTTTTTTTTCTCCCGGTGCGGAGGGGGAGCTTGACTAAAATGTTGGGGTGCTTAGTGTTTCCCACAGAATGACACAATACCTGGGGGGTGGAGTTTGGCGGGGGGGGGGGATGATTGACATACTTTAAAAAATAAAATCTTAATGTAAGGTAGGCTATATTTTAATATTACATCTGTATATATATATATATAAAATATGTTGTTTCACTCTAAATAAATGTAGTTTTTGCAATAAACATCTTGAATCTGCTGTAATCTGAGTGGAGGTGTTCACAGACTACAGCAGGCTGAGATGACGTTGCTATCGTTTAGTTAGCTGCAGACTACGCGCTCCAGCGTGTGTGTGCGCGCGCTTGTGTGTACGTGTGTGCAGCAATGTAGGCTATATGTTGGTGTGTCTCTGCGTGCCAGGCGATGCTCACAGACAGTCATGACAGTAGAGAGACGAGCAGGGAAAAGTAGCTGCAGCTAGGCTACATCAAATGCGCGCGCCTGCACTTTCTTGCGCTCTCTCTCTCTCCCCTGCTCTCGCTCTCCAGTTTCCTATGTGTGGGAAACTATTTTTACTTTATTCAAAAAGAAAAGAAAACTACCAAAATACTTGACAGATTTGTGATGGGGTTATAGCGCCCCTTAGCCCCGGCGTAGCGCCAAGCTTGACTCAACACAATCAGAGAGGAGTTGAGTTCAGGTGTAAACATGCTGATATGGTTGTGTAGTCTGTGTGTTTGTGTACGTACGTGTTGTAGATGGACGTGAGCCTGACTGGCGATGTCGTACACCACGTCTCGGACGTTCTGCTCCCGGCTGCCTCGGATGAAGTCCTCCTGAGAAGCTCCGTGCTGCAGACACACAGACAGAAAACGACTTCACTTTGAGACATGGATGATCAATTTAAACAACAGAAGGATTTTTACTCCACTTCACACACACGAGATGGAGCTTCTCTTTAATCTGCTGAAGGGAAGGAAATTAAACTGTGACAAGACGCCTCCTGGTTCACAAGCAGCCGAGTGTGACATTGTTCTGAAGGTTGAACAACATGCAATCAGCCAAGCCTTCAACAGACTACAGGAGGACACTTTCTGCTCAGGACTCCAATTATCTTTAAAGGTCCAATCAGTGAGATGTGTAGAGAGTGAGATGATAAAGGTATCTTACTATCTGATCATTAAGGAAACATGCTATGTTGTGCTTCTCTGACAACAATGCAGCAGCCAGTATGTCCTCCTTCTAACTTTAGATTCTGCTCCTGAATGCTCTGGATTTGTTTGGACTGGAGAAGGTAAGCGGCGCTTTTAAGGTGCCCCCCCCCACACGGCCGTTTTGGACGCCCCTCGGTTTGTCAGATATGAGAGCAGTTATCAGGTCAACAGGTGTTGCAGCGATGGAAGCGGTCAAGAGAAGTGGTTCAGATAGAAGTGATTGTACCCGACCTAAAAAGCCTCTGCATGTTTCTAATAAGCTCCACGAGCAGAAACGTGCTCAAACTAGGATCAATATTGGAGATGCTTTTGAAAAATGGAGAGAGGTTAGAACACAGAAAGGTTTACAGACCCATGCAGAGCTGGATAAACACTGAAGCTTCAGAGTCCACCACATGGTGACCTGAGTGAACATCGACTCTAGAGAGGAGGGGGGGAGACGGCTCTCTACAATGTTTAGAATTTAGACTGCAGTACCCATTTTAAACACTAGGTGTCAGAGTTACATACTGCTCCTTTTAAATCCTCAACTTCGTCACCTGCAGTCTCCATTTTGGTTCATGATTAGCGCCGTTGTCTGCAGCTAGTATCCTGTCCTCGTTTCACACATACTTTCAGATGGTTTTCAACAGGATGGTCAAAACTTTGGTGGGAGCTCCAAGATACATTTAATGTCATTAAATATTTGGCAACTTTGTCCATTAATTAAAAGATAGTTTGGCTTGGCTCCGAGTGGTGGAGACAACGAGGTGGCGTCGGAGGAACAGAGGCTACAGGAAGGAGTGTGACGGTGGAGGAGGTCTGTGAGTGAGATTGGGATTTCTAATTGAATGTGGTGTGGGACAGGAAGACAGTGGAGGATTTAAAGGTCTGAGGAGATGGTGTCATGGAGCAGGTGCAGCAGAGTTCTGGATGTATTGGAGTTTATCGAGGACTTTGGATGATGCACCGAGTACTGGTAGAAGGCGTGCTATGTTTTTAAGCTGGAAAAAGGCGGTTCTAGGGAGCTGGGAATATGCCTAGTATTATGTCCCAAGGCTCATGCATGTCCCAATCTGACTTCCTAAAAGATAAAAAACTGGCAGATCAACAGAAACAGAGACACTCTAAGTTCTGTAAATGGTTTTTCACTGGACGGTCTGAATGTGCGTCAAATGTCACAGAAACTTATTAACCTGATGATTCAAAATATTCTGCAGAACATTTTTCAGTAAATCTCCACCACAGACTCAAGCCGCCTGCGACACACAATGATTTGTCCAAGGCCGTCTCCGTGGTCGCAGATGGCCTTGGACAAAGCATTTGTCCAATGAAACGATCGGCTTCAAATATATTTCACACAATGGGATGACGACGGGCCGGCGCTGGATGGAGGAATCATTCCGCTGAATGACTTGTATGTACAGGAATAGTTGTTTGTTTATTATTAATGCTTATCAGTAACTAAACCAGACACAGGGCGATGTAGTCGGGGCACCACCCTGCAGCATCAACATTAAGAAGGTGACATTTTGATATTTCTAAGAATGAATCTTTGAAAGAGGATCTGGGTATCGTCATTATTCATGTGTAGGCTCCTTTCATCTGAAGAATAATGAGCAGAATGAATAATGATCATTCCAGCTTGAATCTAAGTGACATGGCCTCATCTGCTCTAATAGGGGACCTCAATTATCAACCTATTTCTGCTCAAAGAATAATTCCTCTCATTCTCCCAGAAGCTGGCCGAGGGCGGACAAAAGGAGAAGACGGAGGTTAAAATAATTATGATGGAAAGACACAGAAGAATCATTTTCTTGAGTCCTGCCACGTCAGAAACATATCAGAGTGTTTAACCAGCAATTATTACCCCGACGACTGCCGAGAGAAACCACTTACACAACTCAAAATCCACCAACCAAAAGCCAGCTACCAAGCTGATCAAAGAGAGAGATGCACTGATTGGATCAGGGTCGACACCAACGATTAGTCGATTTCCAATACTCATGTCTGTTTTCCAAAATGACTTATGAGATGTAATTGTTGTTATTATCTTTGAGTCCGTCTGTCTCATAAACTAAGCATGCTTCATCATCACGTAAAGCCCTGCATGTGTTGTATTCAGTGGTTATTCTAGAGTCTGTTGGGGGCCCCTTCAACCAGCGTTCATCACCATCATGTCTACCAGTGTCCCGACGCTTACTCTTCTTTTTTTTCACTCCCAGGCGGGTAATTCCTCTTCTTTTTCCTTCACTGACTTCCATTGACAAATGTTGGTTTTCAAAGGAGAGGGAGGGCTGTCAGATGGGGCCCTCCTTAGGGAGGTATCCTACTGTCAATGCAAAACCACTGCTGTGGTTTAAAGTTGGTCGGCCCTAGGGGGCCCCCTAATGGCCTGGGGTCCCAAACCAGTCACCTGCCTTGCCTGTTGATAAACCACGCCTCTGGTTGTATTAGGACGTTCGGTACCAGAGGTAACAGTGCTGAGGCCAGGTTAGTCCTGGAGCAGTGTGAGAGCAGACCAACGAGGGAACGGGGAGCATTATTTTAATAACTATCGACTCATTTTGAGGATTATTCAAGCAGAAATGTCCAGCTTCCTTAACGTAGGAATTGACATGTTTTTGTCATTTAGTTAATGACAAGTCCTTCATTTTAAGATGTTGCTTTGACTGAAGAAGCTATTTGGAAACATTTGGTTCTCTTGTGATGTTGTGATGAGCATTTTTTAACAACTTTGTGACATTTAATAGACTCACCAGTCCATTGATTTATTGCAGAAAATAATCAGCTATAGCAGATTACTGAAGTTATTGGAATTTACAACCTAAAAATTTAATCTCAACTCAAATAAATAATGTCATTTGAAGGAAAAAACTGAGAACTAGGACGTCTCACAAATAAGGCTTCGATTACATTTTTAATTATTCAAATGCTTGATCTCTTTTTCAGGTATTTTTTACTGTCGTCATATTTCCTGCTCCTGCTCCTGCTGCTGAGGTTTCAAAGCTTTTATCATTTTGTTGAACTTTAAACCTTCATATGCTTGTGCTTTCCTCGTTGTGTGTTTCTGTTGTTGCTCTGAGCCTTTGTAAACCCTAGTTTTAAAAAAGTGCTGTAAAAAAAGAGCCATCACAACGTCATTATTATCGGCTGTTCTGCAGAAAATGAAGACTAATGCAGCCATGAAAAATGCAAAACTACATGTAAATCTACAGAAAGGTAGATCTTTTTTTTGTAGGCTATGATTGATTTCTGATGTGTTTTGGGATAAAGTTGGTTATTTGTCCATATCTGTTTGTTTTAATGTGCTCCTCTGTGATTCTCCGTCACACATGATCAGTCAGGTATCTCAGGGAAATATCACCGTCTGTTTGTTTTCAAGCAGAGTTGACTCTGGTTGCTTTCTAAGTAGGGAAGCTTTACTTTGTCAGGAATGTAAAAAAAAATCCCTCTTGACAGAAATGATGAGCTCGTGTTTGAGTGCAGAGTATCTCAGTGTGTCCACAGCGCCCTCTACAGGCAGCAGAGTGGAGGTGATCTGAGGTGAGCGTCCTCCTCCAGCTGAAGACTTTAAGGGCAGAGCCTGCGTGCTTCATGTGCACTGTAAATATCCTCCCCCCCCCTCCCCTCCCCCCTCCCCCCTCCCCACCCCTCAGGTCCTCCAGCAGCAGAAACAGCAGCAGCAGTTTGTTGTTCTGTTTTTGGGACAGATGGCCCGGACTAAGGTTGCAAATTGTTTGCAGCATGGTTTGTTTATCTGCAGCCTGCATGAATCTCAGGCAGCAGGCTTTTCTGCTCTGTGCCATATGGTTGTTGTTGTGTAACTACCAGTGACTGTTTCATTACAGCTTACCAACAATATCGTCCGACGTCATGTCAAGGCCGCGTCATGAGTCAGCTCAATGTGTGCAGGAATGTGTGTTTGACTGCTCTGTGTTTTCTTTAAGGGACAAAGTCTGAGCTTAAACCAGCAGAGTTGAAGCAGTTCATGTTTTCATATCCAGTAAATCCAGTGTTTTCCTTTTTAACCATGGATCCATTTTTGGACATTTTAGGGGTCTAATTGACTAACGGGTCAGCAGAGAAACAGGCTGTGATCGCTGCAATTAAATCCTAAAAACCTGTGTCCACCTGGCGTTTCCTTCATGGGAGGAAAAGCACTGGCGTGGATGAAGCTCTTGTGCTGGGAATAAAAGCGCTGCACTCACAGGATGACCAAAAAGAAACCCCGCTGACTAGCAACATCAAGTGTCCCCCCAATCCGCCTCCACAAGCCTTCCTGTCTCTGTTGTGATCGTTTTTTATCGGACATATCTTAAAGCTCTGTGTATACGACGGCCAACACCAGCTTCTCCAACATCTTCTTGGTTACCAAGGCGACGAGTCCTGACCGATCTACTGTACGATCGGCTGGTTGAAAAGAGTTCAAGTGAGGTGGACCCTCAACTTTGGGTAAAATTATGACTGAAGATTGAAGTTATTTTAAAGCGTTGTTTCTTATTGATACAACTGATTATTTAAAATATCTGAGATTGAATCGTTTAAAAACATGTGATATTGAAAAGTATAAAAACCTGACCTTACATTTCAACTCAGGAAGAATTTTGTGTTTCATGTTTTGAAGTGAAAATGTGTTTCAGTTTCAGGGTGCCGGATGGCATAGCGGTTATGTTCCAGTCACAGGGACCATGGGTTCGAGTCCGACCTCGGCCCTTTGCTGCATGTAATCCCCCTCTCTCTTCTCCTAATGTTTCCTGTCTCTCTTCAGCTGACCTGTGTCTTTTTAGAAAAACTTTTTTAGGTGCAAAGATTTGTTCTTTTTGTGCTGTGAATGAAAATGGTATCACCTGTGCTTTATAGTATAAACTATTGGGAGAACTGCAGGTAAGTAAATCTCACCATGAAGGATTTTAGATCTCGAGATTCATCAAACAGGCCGGACTTTGTGAGCAGGTTTCAGTTCTTTCAGACTCACGAGGAGCCGATCTCTCTGTGAAGCAGGAACTCACCAGCATGCAGACGTCCATGGGGAGGTAGACTTTCCGTCGGCTGCTGTGATGAGGAGTCGCTCTCAGACACGTCACGATTCCATGAGCTTTACCGATGTGACTCGCCGCGTGGTCGGCGTGGACGTCTTTCACACCTGTAAAAAAAAAAAAAGGTAAGAGAATCTCACCTATTAAGACGAACACCTGTCCTCATCCCGAACATTTCTTCCTTTCACTCTGAAAGTTATGTAATTTATTATAAGAACAGGGCGGGTACATGATCTACCTGCTGGCCTCACCTGTCCTCACCTGTCCTTACCTGTCCTCACCTAAACTCTCCAGCAGCCTCACCTGTCCTCACCTGAACTCTCCAGCAGACTCACCTGTCCTCACCTAAACTCTCCAGCAGCCTCACCTGTCCTCACCTGTCCTCACCTAAACTCTCCAGCAGCCTCACCTGTCCTCACCTGTCCTTACCTAAACACTCCAGCAGCCTCACCTGTCCTCACCTGTCCTTACCTAAACACTCCAGCAGCCTCACCTGTCCTTACCTAAACACTCCAGCAGCCTCACCTGTCCTCACCTGTCCTTACCTAAACACTCCAGCAGCCTCACCTGTCCTCACCTGTCCTTACCTAAACACTCCAGCAGCCTCACCTGTCCTCACCTGTCCTTACCTAAACACTCCAGCAGCCTCACCTGTCCTCACCTGTCCTTACCTAAACACTCAGCAGCCTCACCTGTCCTCACCTGTCCTTACCTAAACACTCCAGCAGCCTCACCTGTCCTCACCTGTCCTTACCTAAACACTCCAGCAGCAGGTATATCAGGGACGACTGTGTGTTCTCTGAGTACGTCTCCAGCTCCTGCAGGTTTCTGTACGCTCGGTCTTCCAGATCTTTCTCCTGGAGGGACAGAGAGACTTAGGATTATTTATTTTTAAAAGCACCTGTCTTTCCTTTAAATCAGGTGTAAATGTTCAAAACATGATCACAGAGCTCCACTTTTAAAGATTTATAATGAAGAGACTTACTCTCTCTGTTATGACCCTCAGCAGCCATCTCTTCGTCAAGTAATGTTTCCTCACCGCCTGAAAAACATCATCAGGGCTGTTACGATACAAAACCCTTTTTATATTATCTTATTATATTATCTACTCGGGGGAAGTTTGTCTTGGACTCCAAGCGCTGTACACATTTAGCATAAAAACAACAATGAAAGCAAACAACAACAAAGAACATACAAACACAAAACATATGGTATTTTTTTTCTAGGCTGCGTAAACATGTTTAAATGAAAATAACAGACATGACAAAGGAGACAGCAGACACGGTGTTGGAGCGTCAGAGGAACGTTTAGCAGGTCAACAGTGTGTGACTGTTGAAATGCTTTCCTGTAATGCATGCAATGAAAGTACCTGTTTCACCTGTATACTTAGAAACACTAAAATGTATAGAGGAGTAAGTTTAAGAGAACTGCTGTGGGAGGAGGATACACTACCTTGGTCTAAACCTGCAGCTAATAACATCTAAGCAAATAGCCAGGTTGTGAAACCTGACACTGAACATTAACAGCTAGTCTAACTGGACTGAAGGCATCTTGGGTTGTGGTGCAAATCAATAATAAAAAGGCACACAGCATGTGGATTTAGGGGGGCTACATCTGGACCCTTAATGCTGCACAAACACACAAACCATTCAGAGTAATCCAAAGTTTTAACCAGCTAGTTATCCCAACCACACACCCCCCATGTTTGCCATTACATGTGTGGCTCAGTGGTAGAGTCGGTCGTCTCTCAACTGCAGGGTCGAGGGGTTCGATCCCCAGCTCCTGCAGCCACATGATGATGTGTCCCTGGGCAAAGACACTTAACCCGCTGCTTCATCAGCAGTGTGTGAATGTGTATGAATGGATGACTTAATACTGATCAGACTCTTTTCAGGAGTCAGAAGATTACAAGCTCAAGTCCGTCTACCTTTAACGAGGTTCATGTTAACCAGCTGGAGAGCAGAAAATGGGTCAAGAAGTAATAAGAGTGTATGAGTCATTCCAGACTTAAATTCAAACTGAGCTCATCTGCAAAACCTTCTTTGACTTTCTTTCTTTCTACGTGTTTATTGGAGTTACTTTTAGTCACAGGTTTTGAAATCAAAAGTTGAATTGGACCGAGCGTTCATCTCTCCGTCACACTGGTTGACATTTACCCTCCACAGCTCGGCGCTGACCGGCTGATTCGGTGGATCGTCTCTGTAGATTTCCTCTATGGCCGTCTTCCAGAACTGCATTCGCATCAAACCAATGGTCTTCTGGGAAACTGAGTCCTTTACCTTGTGGAGAAAACAAGTACAAAGGGGGGCGGCTGTTTGACAAGCTCGATTGAACACTTCATGATTCTTATAGTTTGACATTCATCATTTTGTAGCATCAGGAGCAGCAGTAGAAAGAGTTCTGATTGTAACCATGGTAACAGTAGCAGCAGTGTATTGAAAACAGCAGCAGGTGTTATTAGTCCCTCTGTAGGAATACCTGCCTGTGCCAGCTCCACATTGAAGGCTCTCAGAGCCAAAGAGGAGCGCCGCGCCTCCTCTGGGAGGAGGAGGGAGGACACAAAGCCGTCATAGTCTCTGGACCTGAGGAGGAGGAGAGGCAGCATTAGATCCCTAACTATTTTAAATGATATATATGAGGGCTGCACAAGAGATCGTTAATCACAATAAACACATCACAAAGGTCTGGATTTATGAAGTTATTTATGCAAACACGCTCTGCTTTCTCACTCTGCATGTCTACATTTTACTCGCTCTCACACTCTGCGACCTTCAGAGTCACTGGGTTTTTTTGCTTTCTGGATTTTGGCCGCCAACAGCTGCTGGAATGAGATCATTTACAGTGTGAGGGATCAGAAGTTCAGACTCAGAGCACACAAGCTCCTCATGCCTTTCCAGAGAAAAGACTCAACTGTGACCAAAGATCAGGAGAACTGCATCTTATAAATGTTGTCACACAAAGTCGAACACACTCGTTAGTGTTGTAGAACTCAAAATTGGTCTTGGTATCAAGACCGGTCTCGAGGAAGGTCTCAGTCTCGCGTCGGAATCGAAAGCATTTATACTCTACCTTGCCTCCGTCTCGGACTGGGCGGACTCCAGATTTTAAATCAAGGCCGGTCAAGACCACCACTGAGAGGCTATATGTCCACGTCATCACTGAGATTAGAAGAAAAACGCCTCTTTCTAAAAGAACAAAGGATTAAGTTTAATTTATTCACACTTAGATTTTTATCTCCCGGTTACATCTGCAACCTTCCAGGTGTTACGGTCTCAGTGAGTGACACGCCCCCTAAACACAAGATGAGCATTCTTCAGAGATATTCATGGTCTCGGTCTCGGTCAGTGTGGTCTTGACGTGTCTGCATGTTTGATGGATTGCTGTTGAACATCATTAAAAACATGTTGGATATGAACTGCTCCTCTTGCTACGAGACAAACCTGCCGTCAGTGTGTGAGGCTCAATGTGGATGTCACAGTTTAAATAATAACCTCAGGTGCAATAAGAGATGCAGAAAACAGATTTATATTTTCATCTCATTGTTCAGTGTTCCCCTTTGTTATTGTTTTTGTATTATATCTTTAATACAGTTTATAACTTCTGTACACTTTATTTTAAATCACTTTGCTGTTACTACAACTTATTTATCTTAGGAGCTGACTCAGTACCTGTGCTGTACCTGTGCTGTACCTGTACCTGTGCTGTACCTGTGCTGTACCTGTGCTGTACCTGTGCTGTACCTGTACAAATGACAATAAACATCTATTCTATTTTAAATGTCAAACAGGAAGTCAGAGATGTTTCTGCAGGTTTTTAGTAACCACACATCTTCAGGGTGATAATGAATCATTAAATATGGCAGCTTGGTCAGTGTTCATATATTGAGCTGCAGAAGTAGGTGTTGTTGATGAGTTAGCTAGCTTGTGTTGTTAGCATTGAGTCAGACTCACCTGACCAGGTCCAAACAGAACTTCTCGTTGACCCGGAAGTCGGTGCTGCTCGCCGCTCTCTGGATACAAACACCGTGTGGAACTATGTTTCTGTGCAAAGCGTGATAAAGTGACGTTTTACTGCTCAACAATCCATGTTTAACACTGATGCCTGCTGCCATGTTCCCCTTCAACTTTCCCCTTGTGTCACATCATAAACATTCCCCCCGGCAAACAAAAACCGCCGGATTTTACGTTCCGCTCCGGTTAATTAGCCGAAATCTTTTCACATGATTATGCATCGGAAAAAAATCAGAATAGATATAATAATAATAATAATAATAATAACTTTATTTATACAGCACCTTTTAAAAAAACAGGTTTACAAAGTGCTTTGACAAACAGCAAAAACAAGAACAAACTAAACCAAACACAGAAGAACATAAACAACAACAAGAACAGAACAAATACAAAATACTAAAAATAATTAAATACAATTCAACAGAAAAGAACCCAAAGTGCACGATACCCAACAGACATATAGAACCCGACCATCACAAGAACCATCATAAGAACCATCACAAGAACCATCATAAGAACCATCACAAGAACCATCACAAGAACCATCATAAGAACCATCATAAGAACCATCACAAGAACCATCATAAGAACCATCACAAGAACCATCATAAGAACCATCACAAGAACCATCACAAGAACCATCATAAGAACCATCACAAGAACCATCACAAGAACCATCACAAGGACCATTATAAGAACCATCATAAGAACCATCATAAGAACCATCACAAGAACCATCACAAGAACCATCACAAGGACCATTATAAGAACCATCATAAGAACCATCACAAGAACCATCACAAGAACCATCATAAGAACCATCACAAGAACCATCACAAGAACCATCACAAGAACCATCACAAGGACCATTATAAGAACCATCACAAGAACCATCACAAGAACCATCATAAGAACCATCACAAGAACCATCACAAGAACCATCACAAGAACCATCACAAGGACCATTATAAGAACCATCATAAGAACCATCATAAGAACCATTATAAGAACCATCATAAGAACCATCACAAGAACCATCATAAGAACCATCACAAGAACCATCATAAGAACCATCACAAGAACCATCACAAGAACCATCATAAGAACCATCACAAGAACCATCACAAGAACCATCATAAGAACCATCACAAGAACCATCACAAGAACCATCACAAGAACCATCACAAGGACCATTATAAGAACCATCACAAGAACCATCATAAGAACCATCATAAGAACCATCACAAGGACCATTATAAGAACCATCACAAGAACCATCACAAGAACTGTTATGCTGTTATGGTGTTATGGTGTTATGGTGTTATATTGTTATGCTGTTATGCTGTTATGGTGTTATGGTGTTATGGTGTTATATTGTTATGGTGTTATGGTGTTATATTGTTATGCTGTTATGCTGTTATGGTGTTATGGTGTTATGGTGTTATGGTGTTATATTGTTATGCTGTTATATTGTTATGGTGTTATGGTGTTATGCTGTTATGCTGTTATGCTGTTATGGTGTTATGGTGTTATGGTGTTATATTGTTATGGTGTTATGGTGTTATGGTGTTATGTTGTTATGGTGTTATGGTGTTATATTGTTATGGTGTTATGGTGTTATATTGTTATGGTGTTATGGTGTTATGGTGTTATGTTGTTATGGTGTTATGGTGTTATATTGTTATGGTGTTATGGTGTTATGGTGTTATGTGTTATGGTGTTATATTGTTATGGTGTTATGGTGTTATATTGTTATGGTGTTATGTGTTATGGTGTTATATTGTTATGGTGTTATGGTGTTATATTGTTATGGTGTTATGGTGTTATGGTGTTATGGTGTTATATTGTTATGGTGTTATGGTGTTATGGTGTTATGGTGTTATGGTGTTATATTGTTATGCTGTTATGCTGTTATGGTGTTATGGTGTTATGGTGTTATATTGTTATGGTGTTATGGTGTTATGGTGTTATATTGTTATGCTGTTATGCTGTTATGGTGTTATGGTGTTATGGTGTTATGGTGTTATATTGTTATGCTGTTATATTGTTATGGTGTTATGGTGTTATGCTGTTATGCTGTTATGCTGTTATGGTGTTATGGTGTTATGGTGTTATATTGTTATGGTGTTATGGTGTTATATTGTTATGGTGTTATGGTGTTATATTGTTATGTTGTTATGGTGTTATGGTGTTATATTGTTATGGTGTTATATTGTTATGGTGTTATGGTGTTATATTGTTATGGTGTTATGGTGTTATATTGTTATGGTGTTATGGTGTTATATTGTTATGTTGTTATGGTGTTATGGTGTTATATTGTTATGGTGTTATATTGTTATGGTGTTATGTGTTATGGTGTTATATTGTTATGGTGTTATATTGTTATGGTGTTATGTGTTATGGTGTTATATTGTTATGGTGTTATATTGTTATGGTGTTATGGTGTTATGTGTTATGGTGTTATATTGTTATGGTGTTATGGTGTTATGGTGTTATGGTGTTATGGTGTTATATTGTTATGCTGTTATGCTGTTATGGTGTTATGGTGTTATGGTGTTATATTGTTATGGTGTTATGGTGTTATGGTGTTATGGTGTTATATTGTTATGCTGTTATGCTGTTATGGTGTTATGGTGTTATGGTGTTATGGTGTTATGGTGTTATATTGTTATGCTGTTATATTGTTATGGTGTTATGGTGTTATGCTGTTATGCTGTTATGCTGTTATGGTGTTATGGTGTTATGGTGTTATATTGTTATGGTGTTATGGTGTTATGGTGTTATGTTGTTATGGTGTTATGGTGTTATATTGTTATGGTGTTATGGTGTTATATTGTTATGGTGTTATGGTGTTATATTGTTATGTTGTTATGGTGTTATGGTGTTATATTGTTATGGTGTTATGGTGTTATGGTGTTATGTGTTATGGTGTTATATTGTTATGGTGTTATGGTGTTATATTGTTATGGTGTTATGTGTTATGGTGTTATATTGTTATGGTGTTATGGTGTTATATTGTTATGGTGTTATGGTGTTATATTGTTATGGTGTTATGTGTTATGGTGTTATATTGTTATGGTGTTATGGTGTTATATTGTTATGGTGTTATGTGTTATGGTGTTATATTGTTATGGTGTTATGGTGTTATATTGTTATGTTGTTATGGTGTTATGGTGTTATATTGTTATGGTGTTATGGTGTTATATTGTTATGGTGTTATGGTGTTATGCTGTTATATTGTTATGCTGTTATATTGTTATGGTGTTATGGTGTTATGGTGTTATGCTGTTATGGTGTTATGGTGTTATATTGTTATGGTGTTATGGTGTTATGCCGATTTCATTAACGATGGAAGATGATTAGTACGGTGGCTGGAACGTGCAAACCAAAATTACAAAGTGTGAAACAATTTTACAAAGCTT
The DNA here is from genome assembly GCF_963930695.1 of Labrus bergylta. NCBI lineage: Eukaryota > Metazoa > Chordata > Actinopteri > Labriformes > Labridae > Labrus > Labrus bergylta. Next base: position 30,459,914 of record NC_089202.1, read on the forward strand.
GAGACAAATTTAGATTTTTTTTTGTTTTGGAAAGCATTTTTACATTTTATAAAACAAAATTACAAAAGCAAAACTTACAAATTTACAAATGTTTGAATCTTACAGAAAAGGGAATGTACCAAATGATGGAAGTGACCGGTCAATTAGTTAATTTTGACAGGAAGATTGTGTGAAATGCATTATACAGAGTTTATAATGACCGGAAGGAAATGGACAAGATGGAAGTGCAATACTCTCTTCTATTTCGCACACTTCTGCAAAGATAAGATGATGGCTACAGATCTATCACCTTCCATCTTGTCTGCATCCTTTAAAAATTCTAGAGAACGTCCACTCGACACAAAAAGCAAAATTGTGTTAACTGTCTCTCAGACGGGCTCCACAAATTGAACACAACATCATTTGGTGTTCTGCTTGTCAATTCTTCTCAGCACTCGTAAAAGTGGTTTACAACTTGTTTTCAAAAATGTACATTTTGGCTGTCCTTTGTCAAACTGTTTACACTTTATAATTGTGGTTTGCACTTCCAAGCCACCGTAGTTTAGGGCCAAGCGGGAGAAATAAATAATAAGAGGAGGAAGATTTTTTTGTCTTAATGCACTTTGAGAAAAAAGACTAAATGTGAAGAAGAAAACCTTTTTCCCGTTCGGGGACGCGGTGGGGCTGGAGCCGATCACAGCTGTCATTGGACAAGAGGCGGGGTTACACCTGGACTGTTCTCCAGCCAATCACAGGGCTGACATACAGAGCCAGACTGTGTGGCAACAGGGCTAACCACTGCATCCAGTCATAATGTCACAAAACTGTATTTAGACTGAATTGTATACATTCTGACTTTACTCAAAGTGCATAATGGAGAAAAAAAAAACCTCCCTCCTATCCTTTTTAATTTCTCATGTCTGGCCTCAATCAGCTTCCGTATTTTACTGATTTTGACATCCCAACTTACAACATCTACCCACAAAATTTCCAATTCGTTATTTTCTAAATTGTTTTCCAGCACTGACAACCACCAATTTATCTACAATATTTTGAATTAAATATATTTGGCAAAATGTTGGCTATTCCTCTGTTGTACCTTCTTTTTAATGCCAAGATATAAAAAAGTAAAGTCTCTGTGACGGGATGTTATTAGTGCTTGTGTATGCCAACGTTCAGAGCTGACAGATAATAATAACCCAGATCATTTAAATGCACAGATGAGGAATGTCGATAATCCGGTGCAGCAAAAACGCCTGAAAACATTTCGGCTGCCAGTGAACCATCCTGAAGTGTCTCTGTGGAGACTACCTGCATGTTCTGCTGGTCAGGACTACAGAAACCCTGTGCGTCCAACGCTGCTTAACCCAGAACCGGAACGAAGAGTAGTGAGGATACCCGAACCCCCGGTAACCATGGCAACAGACTCAGCGACACGCCGGTTTGTTTGGGGGCTCGTGCTTCTCTGTGTCCAGGTTTTGCCGTTGGAGAGCAATTTAACAAGGTGAGATTTTTTTTTTAAACTTTAAATTAGGCTAATAATTCTCTTTTTTTTATTCAACCTTTATTGAATCAGGAAAGAAAACTCATTGATATTAAAAATCTATTTTTTAATAATCTCGGTGTGATGTTTCTCTAAAGTGTTGTTATAGTAGCTGCAGATTATTGTCATTTTTTTGAGGTGTTAATAAAATTAATGCAAATTTTATTTCTCTTTAGTGGCAGATGTTAGGCCAAAGCTCTCAGTTACACATTTATAGTGTTTAATAATGACATAAATTTAGTCATTAATGTTGGTTAAAACGACTCTTTAATTTTTAGACCTATAACATGCGTCAGTAGGATGAAGCAAGTTTGAGCCATGATAACAGATCATTTTAAATATCCAGAACTGGACCTGTGCTGTGGAAGTTATTTATACATACATAGACATTTTAATTAAAATTAAATGTAGCCTATTAAGTACATTTTCTAAAATCACAAAAGACTCTCAGAGAACACAACTTGGCACAACAATAAAACAACCCCCCCCCCCCCCCCCCCCCACCTCCAAAATAAATTATTTGCTAAATCACAAGGTTGACATGACAAAGATTATTGGCTGAGTGTCTTAATGAAGGCTGAACCCAGTTTCATTTCCCCTCAGGGATGTAGGCATGGTCCGGCTCCTGGCTCATCCTGTTCTGTTCACACCTTCCACACCATGAAGGCAAGAATACTTCAAATATATTCAGAATGAATCATCCATAATACACACTAAAGCTTCAGAGGGCTGCAGAAGAGTATGAGGGAGTGTCCAACTGACAGGGACAGGAGACGCTGCAGCATGCACTCAAGACATCTAAAGCATCACGACAAAAGGAAAAGAGACATTAAAAGAAGAGGAGGATGAAGGTCATTCTGCTCTTAGTTGTTTAAATTAATATTGTGCAGACAGGTACATGAAGGTAGACAGGTATAAGGGACAGGTTTGGGCTTGAAAGCAAAGACATGAGGGACTTCTTTTGGATGGCTTTTCTAGAGGTTGACTTGTTGCTGTTTTCTTACAGCCAGATACTGATTTGGAAAAAAAATAGATAAAAGCATCATCACACAGCTGCTTCGGGAACGTCTAGACATAATGATGTGCAAAAAAAAAAGAGAATCGGGCTGTTTTTGAAACCGCCTTCTACATACTGTTGCCGTATCTTCTGCATAATGTGTTCAAAAGTAGTGTGTAGTATGACCGCCAGTCGCTGGTTAATATGCGGTATACCAGACCAGCTAAGCTGGTTTCCATTCTTGGAATGAGGGCGTAAACAATAGTCCAGCTGACAACGATAGTATAGCATCCACCAAGTTATTTAGAGCAGAAATGAACATGTTTACAGCCTGGTTCAAATAACCAAATAGGTCTGATTAGTTATTGTTCTGGATTTTTCTTTAAAGTCTTTCTGTGATTGTTCACACTTAAATATAATATAAATCAAGGATATCCTCTGAAAATAACTCTGTGAGTCATGACTGTCTACAATGGGTGTAACACCCGAGTCCCACTGTCTGTGATGCTTTCAGAGTTTTCAGAGTCCTATCTTCAGTTTGTTTACATCGCCCGGACGGCCGGCTGACTCCTCCCCTCACGTATAAAAGTTGTTTAATTGAGGGACTAGAGAAAAGAAGAATAACATACTGTACTCACTGCTTAACTGTGTTTCTAGATCACGCTCATTTCAGGTAAATTTACATGCAGTGTGAAGATACCAGCAGAATAAAGATCGCTAGCATTAGCATGCTAACACAACAATGCAGCGCCAGTTGTTTTGGTTTCATGCTGGTGCTCAAGGGCGACATCTGCTGGATCAAAAAATCACATATAAAGCCTTTAAATAAGAAGCTGATTATATTGAATGTGATTTCTCTCCACAGATCCTCTACAAAGGCGGATGTTCTGACGCCATACAAAGAAGGCCATGGCCCCTCCCACTCCTATCACCACGTTAGAGACTGCCAGCATGTGGTCCATGGAAGCAGAACATTTGAGACCTGGCCCTCAGGTAGCCATGATGCCCTCCCTGTGGCCGAGTCCACTGTCTTCATATCAAACAAGCCAGGCAGGACGTCCCGCCGGGTCCACGGTCAGTGATCAGGTCAGCAGTTTCCGCCCTGTTTTCCATGCTGGCTAGTTTTTTGGATCAAGTCATCTTATTTTGAAGAATCTCTTACACTCCCAGGCCACATGGTGTTCGTTCACGACCCGCTGAAGACCGTGTCGGTGTTGGAGCCGGGAGGGCCGGGCGGCTGTGAGAGGAGCCACAGGGTGACAGTGCAGGAGACGGCGGAGGCTGCCGGGTGTCTGTACGCTCTGAACGCCGGCTTCTTCAACACCACGACCGACGGTTGTCTTGGCAACGTGGTGAGCGACGGTAAACTGGTGAGGGACAGCCAGGGGGTGCAGAACGCCCAGTTTGGCATCAAGAAGGACGGCAGCCTCGTGTTTGGGTAAGAGAGGAAAACTGACCCCAAAAATAAGCCCCAATATAATATAAGACTTATATAAAGTAATCCATCTGTCCAGGTATCTGTCCCAGGAAGATGTGTTGGACCAGTCGAACCCGTTTGTGCAGCTGGTCAGCGGTGTGATGTGGCTGCTGAGGAACGGGGAGGTTTACATCAACCAGAGCCTGCAGGCCGAGTGTGACAAACTGGTGGATCAGGGTAAAGCTGCAGGGAAACATCAGCTGAAAATCAAGAGCATTTCAAACACAGCAGGGCATTTATTGTACTGACTGCTCTACAAGAAGTACACACAATCAGAAACACCTCACACATAGGGATGCAGAGAGATTATGATGGTACCAACATTAGTTGTTTTTTAAATGTGCAAATGTTAAAAAAAAGTGCCACACAATATGCAAACAAAACTGTCAGAGGACATTAAAGACCAAAACATACTGCAAAATACTGAGACATCAACTAGTATAGACTTTAAAAAACAAAGACATTTTTAAACTCTAATAAATAGTAATAAATAACTTTTAGAAATAGTAATAAATAACTTCAAGAAATAGTAATAAATAACTTTTAGAAATAGTAATAAATAACTTTAAGAAATAGTAATAAATAACTTTTAGAAATAGTAATAAATAACTTTTAGAAATAGTAATAAATAACTTCAAGAAATAGTAATAAATAACTTTTAGAAATAGTAATAAATAACTTTTAGAAATAGTAATAAATAATATGTATGGTGGTCTTGAGAGGGAGAGGAGAGAATTGAGAAGGGGGTTTATGTGTGTGTATTTTCCTCTATGATTGTGTTGATGTTGTACTCATGTTGTGATTTGAAAGGTAAAAAAAAAACAAAAAAACGTTTGTATCTTAACAGAGGTGTTCAGGGATTTTGTGGATGTGCTGTCAGCGAGGACGGTGGTGGGTCACGACGCCCAGGGCAACCTGGTCCTGTTTCATGTGGACGGACAGACCAACGAACGAGGGTAACATCACATGTTTTTATATATTTGACTCTGTGGGATGGGATGAGACTCATACAGATTCCAACATGGATGCAGACTGGTTAGCACCAGGAATAGTTGCAGTTCTTGCGGGGACTTTTAGGGGCCAGATGGGAGGGTAGGTAGTATCTGCTTTTTCACTTCCTGGAGCTAGCATCAACAGAGCCTCGGCCTCTTAAAGGTGGGCTATAGGGTCATGTAACTGTTCAGTAGGGCTTAGGAGCATGACTGGGATGAGGGGTGTCTTCACTGAGCACTTATCTTTTCATCAGGGCATCAGTACTCTGTGGTTATTTCAAATCTATCAGTGTTTATGAATCAGAATAAACATGTGAGGCATTTCTATTTGTTGTTCATCCGTCCTGCTGGCCAGAACGCTCTGTGTTATTCAGATCATCTGTCAGCAGTTCCTGTACACTAACAATCATGTTTTTTTTGGTTCATGAGCAGCATGAGTCTCTGGGAGGTGGCAGAGTTCCTGAAGACAAACGGCGTAATCAATGCCATCAATCTGGACGGAGGCGGGTCTTCCAGCTTTGTTATCAACAGCACGTTGGCCAGCTACCCGGCGGACAAATGGTGAGCTAAGAAAAGCTGGACTGTCCTTATGTGACATTTATGATTATAAAACCAGGCCCTATTTTGTTTGAAAGAGTCATGGGTTCAAACTAGTTTTGCTCTGCATCAGTAGATTTCTTTGTCCCGAGCTGTGAAACAGATTATAATGGATGTAATCTAATTCTGTGGAACAAATGTGACCAGTCAAAGAAGTAGTTCTTGTTTTGGGCCCTGACAGGCTCAGAGTCTTTTTGCAAGTATCTGACAACATTACAGAAACTTTTTGAAAGGCTTAAAAGATTTTAAAACCAGAAACAGACTATTAAATCTCTTTCTTTAAAGGTCACATTTCACCATGTTCCTCTAACTCTAACATGTGTCTCTAGTCCGTCTACAAACACCCCAATGATGAGAAAAGTCCATCCTCTCTGTCTTCTGCCTGCTCTACTTTTCACCGTAAACAATAGGACATGGAGCAAGAAAGCACTGAGTACACCCAAGCCCTTCCAGAGAGGGGGCGTGGTCAGACACAGCTCATTTACATATTTAAAGGTACAGACACAGAAACAGCCTGTTCTGAGCAGGGCTGAAATAGAGGGGTTTATAGACATGATCAAATACAGGATCAGAGTGGATTTAGAACAAGAAACTTCACACACATGTTTTGAGGAGCTCTGACACTTATTTAAACTGGATGAGAAGGAGGATCAAATATGACCTTTAAAGACTTAAGACTCCTTTGGAAAAAACATTTCCATCAATTAAAAGATGATTAATCGTTACAGCTTTAACTGCATGTAGCAGAAACATTACAAAAAACCTGACCAGCACAAAACAACGATTTGAATACCCTGACAGGTTAAACTGTTTGTCTACACATGTTGTCTGATTTTCTAAAAGAACATCTTTAGCTGCTTGTTAAAACCCATTTGTTGCATCCTCCATCTCTGTTCCCAGTAAATCTGACAGCAGGTGGCGCTGTGCTCGGCCTGTCTCCACCATCCTGTGTGTTCATCAGCGGCGCTGCAAGCCGGAAAAATGCAGCAAAAACGGAAAGTGTGTGGACGGACGCTGTCGGTGTCAGGAGGGCTGGCAGGGAGACGCCTGTGACTCTCTAATGTGTCAGCCTGCAGCATGCAGTCCTCACGGCGTCTGCACACCGGGTGAGTGTGGAGGAGGAGCTTAGCTGCAGCAGAAATACAAATGATTGATGGAATGTGTAATCACAACAATTACAAGTGAAGAGATACTATATCACTTTGACATTAGGCTGCTCTGACTGCTGATTTGTTGTGTCAAGGACAGGACCTTTAAGGTTGTGAGTTGTCCTTAAGAGACAGCAGAGAGTTGAGGAGTTTTGTTTGCTACACTTTAAAAGTTGTGCCTTTTAAAGTCTCATCACCTGAAGGAGTTATTAAAATCATTATCTTTATAAAAAAGTTTTTATTACAGCCAAATCTGAATCACTTTCCCATTCATATTTGACCCTTTTCCATAATCTCCCTGAGAACACAGATATGTACCTCTGACTCCTAGTGTTTAAAATGTGTACTGCAGTCTAAATTCTAAACATTGTAGAGAGCTGCCCCCCCCCCCTCCCCCCCTCTCTCTAGAGTGGATGTTCACTCAGGTCACCATGTGGTGGACTCTGAAGCTTCAGTGTTTATCCAGCTCTGCATGGGTCTGTAAACCTTTCTGTGTTCTAACCTCTCTCCATTTTTCAAAAGCATCTCCAATATTGATCCTAGTTTGAGCACGTTTCTGCTCGTGGAGCTTATTAGAAACATGCAGAGGCTTTTTAGGTCGGGTACAATCACTTCTATCTGAACCACTTCTCTTGTTAGTTTGACCTGATAACTGCTCTCATATCTGACAAACCGAGGGGCGTCCAAAACGGCTGTGTGGGGGGGGTTGCCTTAAAAGCGCCTACCTTCTCTGGTCCAAACAAATCCAGAGCATTCAGGAGCAGAATCTAAAGTTAGAAGGAGGACATACTGGCTGCTGCATTGTTGTCAGAGAAGCCAGCACTTCAACATAGTTTCCTTGTTGTCTGATCAGATAGTAAGATACCTTTATCATTTAGTTCAGTAGATATCTTACTGATTGGACCTTTAACATATTTAACATAAAATGTATGTCATCATATTTTCCACTGATGTACATCATGATGTGTTTTATGACTTACAGGTTTTATAACACTTGTTTGTCTGTCTCTCTTTATTACAGGTGGGTGTGTCTGTGATTCTGGATGGACAGGAATGAACTGCAGCAAAGGTAAACAGAGATATCATCTGTCATCGCTATCTGTCATAATGCAACGCAGAGAACTAATAAAAAAGCTTTACTTTACTGAGAGGATGGACTTTTTTCATCATTGGGGGGTTTGTAGACAGACTAGAGACACATATTAGAGTTAGAGGAACATGGGGAAGTGTAATTTGCATCATATGGGACCTCTAAAAATAACTAAAATCATCTGAGGTCCCTTTCTGTGTTTTCTTTGTCCGGGGTATAGAGTGCCTACCAGGTTTCTACGGCATCGGCTGCAGACAGACCTGCGTCTGCTTCAACGGAGCGTCCTGTAACCACGTCCATGGAAGCTGCATGTGTCCTCCTGGTTTCCACGGCAACTTCTGTGAACAAGGTAGGAAGGCACTACGCCAGGTAGACGATTTATAATTATAAGTATTAAATGAAGCAATCTACTGAAGCAAAGTCAAAACGTTGTGGACCTACTAACTATGAAGACTCTAAAATGTGTGAAATATGACAATATATATTTAAAGCGCTTCCATAACTCTAACTCAAAATCTGTGTGTGTGTGTGTGTGTGTGTGTGTGTGTGTGTGTGTGTGTGTGTGTTAGTGTGTCCTCCAGGTTTCTACGGTGTGTCCTGCGCTGAGAGGTGTCAGTGTGACGATCAGTGTCCCTGTAACCCGCTGACAGGAAACTGTGTTGTCAACATCGACGACAGGTTAAACCAAGGTGACACAAAGAGACAGATAACTCCTGCCTTATGGGAACATTTCCAGATCATTTAATTCAACGTGTTACTCTTCTTCTTTCCTCTGCAGGTCGATGTTTGGCGAAACAGTTGTTTACATCATGGCAGGACCTTTACAGAGACAGACCTTCTCAGACAAAGTAATTCATCCTGAAGCATTCTCTTTGTTTTCTTATCCTTCATTTCAATGACTCTGTTCTTGCACAGTCTACCAAACTTAAGGCTCAAATATTCTTGCTTTTGAACCTCGCGTATTTAGTTTATTCTTATCCTGTCTCAATGAAGGAACGGACAAAGTAATGAAAATTAAATTGTAAAAAATATTTTCATTAACTGAGGCTTTACCAAAATAAAAGTATGACAAGCTGACTCTGTATCTTGTTTGTAGTTTTTGTCTTAGACACGAGCACACTGAGTGACACACAGCCTGTCCTACAGTCTCTCTCAGGAATGTGAGTTTTTTATTTTTGGACGACCTTGCTGTCAGCAGAAGTTACAGTTTTCCCCCTTACTCATAGAATGTTTTAAAGGATAAGAAGTTGCTTGATATCTTCCTCTGAACCATTATCGTTAGAGAGAGACAAAATAACTCAAACTAACAAACCAGCACTCTCACATTCAACCCTTAATGAATGGTTTCCTTTGGTTGCTTTCACAAATAATCTGTTAATAATCCAGTCTGTAACCTGACACTAAGCCTGAACTTAAACTTTCCTCTTCTCCCTGCAGTCAAACGTGGCTGATAGTCACCGTCACTCTGGCTCTCTTTCTGTTGATCCGACTGGCTGTTCACCTCCTACGGGCGAGTCGGAGGTGGTTCCTCTTCAGTTATAGATACTTTCCCCTGAGCAACATCAGCAAACAGACGCCGCTCGCTGCAGCTGTACAGAGTCTGTGAGATGCTGCAGACATCCTCCTAACAGACGTGAAAAACAGAAGACAGAGACATTTTGCGATGATGCAAATAGCAGCAATCCAGTGACAGGAAAACCGTCCACTGGATGAAGGAGAAAGAACAATGAGTTGGTGCCCTGTTGACCCACACTGGGTCCATTTTTAGCTCTGAATTTGTATAAAATATGATATAAAACCAACTAAAAAGACTGGAACACCTGAAATAGTTGTTCAGCGTTTTGAAGAGTGTCTGCTCGAAAGGCCTGTGTGATAATTAGAAGTTAAATTCGGAGCTCTGATCTGGTCATTTTTCTTGATTCGGACATTAATTCAGGATTCAGCACCCAGTTGTTATACTCTGTGAGGACGTTGAGTTGTTTCAAACCAAAACAACCTCATCCAAACTGGGGTTGGTTTGCACAGACCTCGCCAATCACGGTTTAGAATCTGGACTGCAGTACCCATTTTAAACACTAGGTGTCAGAGTGTGAGGTAATCAATCAAATACATTTCTGCCTCTGTAGATTCAATGTAAAAGAATGAACACATTTTCACTCTATATAGATATGATTGAATCTGGGGCCTGTTTGGTTCACTGTTTGTTTTCCTTTTGTTGTTCTTCATGTTCACAGTCATGTCTGCGCACGTTGTTTGATTTGGCAATGAACTTTATTTAACAAACACATTTACACAAAGTGCAAATAGGCTGTACAGTGACTCCAGGTACAAAGACGGAACAACATAACAAAACACGAACATTTAGTTACGTGGAGCACAAATTAATATTTTTAATAGCTGTTTTATTTTTGGTTGAAGTCGTCGTTTTAATGTATTTGAAAGTTTCTTTACAAAAAGCCAGAAAGTGGTGTTTTTTATGGTACATTTACCTTTATTAATGTAAAACTTTGCTAGAGTCAGGAGTTTAGTGACAGTCATGAGACTACACTGCGTCAAGTTACTACAGTACGTCAGAAATACCGGAAATGTGCCTATCAAAACAAGATTAGGAAGATAAAATTTAAAAGTTAATGTTAGAAAAGAATAAGAATTTTAATGTATGTGTTTTTTTTAATGCATGACGAAACAATTTACTATTATTTCCTTCTTAACATAATCAATATGAATATATTCTTACATTACTTTTGTCCCTGTTGGGAGACAAAAAGTTGCTGCACAATTAATATTTTCTATAATAACGTTCAAATAATGTTTGATCATTGAGGAAGAAGGTTGTGCAAACGACTAGTCTTTTTAACTTGTACTTAATTGGATTTTAAAGTCTTTGATGTTCGATATTTATCTTAAAAAATGTATTTAAAACCAACAATAAATAAAAGTAAAGCGAAAATATAGAAGTAAAGATTAAAAAAAGAATGACAAATTGTTAGGTGGGGGTTGTTTCTGTTTGTATAAATCCAATGAAGAGATCGTGAAACAGACTGGAGATTATAACACCATTTAATCGGCCGAGGTCAGACAACTTCATCAAACAAGCACGCTTCCAAATCACTTGACTGACAAAGTAACAGTGTTCACAGTGCTGCTTATATTCTGTCAAAAAGGTGCAACCCACAAATTCCTTTCTATTTGGGTGCATCACCATAAAACAATAAAGATGACATGACACTGATTTGTATACGTATCAGATGTAGACTCTCTGTCTAGCAAACAGTTGTTGACAACATATAGTTGGCTCCTATCCAAACATAGATCTGCTACTACTTAGGTGCTTCGCTCATATAAGGTTACAGCTTCAGACACCTAAAGGTAGGAGTGTTAACAGGTGGTAGGCAGACTTGAATAATACATTTTACAAAGTTACCAAGATGAATGAATTTCATGAAAATTCGTACTAACACAAATATATCACAACGTAAAAGCCTTTTTTAAAGAATGTTTTAAGAACAAAAACAAATCGCTCTGACTGTTCCCTATTACGGCTTTTATTTTGTAAGCAACCGGAAGTTCCCTGGTTTCGTTTGTTTACCTTGAAGCTGCGCGCTAGCTTGATGGCGATGCGGGGAACACTGGGAGGAGAGATTGACAGGCTAGTTCTCCTCCTCATATGGCAGAAGTGTCGGTGAAATGTCCGTTAGCGTGTCTGCTGCTGCTGTGGCTCTGCGTCCGGCTGACCGAGACCAAAAACACCCGGTAAGAACCCCCCGTCCCCGCCCCCCGTCCCCGGTGCTACCGGTTTGAGCTAGCCGCTAATGTTAGCCTGCTAGCTGTTAGCCTAGCCTGAAGAATGACAGAAGTCTGTACAAACTAGTTTCGGTTCCTTTTTCAGTGACAGTTGAACTCGCTGGATGAGAACATTTTTGATAAAATATTAACATTTAAAGAAACATTTTTTGTTACAAACTTAACATAAAACTAATTCAAAAGATGTTTTTAAATCAGCTGTTTAAACTCTGATCACAGGTCAAAGGTCACTTCTTTGACTGACTGACCTTTAGACTCTTAATCTGAGTAAACATTCAAACAGGTTAAATTTGATTAAACACAAAGTATATCAACTGAAGCTGTTTAATATACATGTTTCACTTTATTAGCATTTAATCTTCACTGTGACGTCACAGTTTTCAGGTAATTAAACCTATCTAAAGGTGAGTCCTGTCCTGTCCTGTCCTGTCCTGTCGTCATGTTTTGGTTCCATTCTTCAAGTGAACTGTTTATCAGTTGTGCCTGTAGTTTGAGTTGTAGGCCACACGATGGCGCTGTTTAATCACATGTTATAACAATTACCCAGCAGCACCCGAAATAATAAAAAGTGATGGAAGATTCTGAATATGAAAAACACTTGACTTTCTTCTGATTTAAAAAAAAAAAATAGACTAGAATAGAAACTTGAACCAGAACACCTCTGATCGAGTTTTCTTTAAAATGCTTTGTGAATATATTCTTCAGTAATTTTCCTTTCCATCCTTCGGTGCTGACTTTAAAAGTGGGAAACCGAGTTTTCAGAATCAGAGTCGTTTTTTTTATTGCCAAGTACATTTACACACACGAGGAATTTGACCTGGTGTTTTTGTGAAAAACAAAAGGCTAAGGAAATATAAAGAACAGTACTCCTGTTGACAACTTTAATAGAATGAGATACAAATGCAACAAGCAATTACAAATGAATATAATAGAATATAAAAATATAAAACCATGTTCAAAAGGTGCAGTGGATGGGCCGTGCAGTTTCATATCAAACCTTTAAGCAACACAAATCATTTAGATGTCTTAAATGAGGAAAAGAATAATCTCAAATTGTAGTACAAGAAACAGAAGGTGTACCACATAATTAAGCTAATATTAAATAAAACAACTCAATGATGAGCACATGTCTTAACTGATTTAATATGACTTGCTTGAGATTTGAAGGTTGAGACTTTAGACTTGCTTGTGACTTGTACATCATGTGACTTACTACCATGTCTGCTAAAAACAATCACACACTGTGTTGAAGAGGTTTGAGATCATTGTCTTAATTTGTCCAAAGAAACAAGAGTGTCAGTCTTGAGAGGGTTTTGTAAATGTTTCCCCATTTTTGGAAGCGAAAAAGCTAAATGCAGATTTTTCAAGTTCAGAGAAATACCTATGGGACTTGAAGCAATAGTTGTGCAGAATTTAAAATAAAAATATCTTTCAGTAAAAGTCTCCTCACAGTGTGCATGTAAACAGAAGATAATAAGTCATGTGCGTTAATGTAACACGTAAACCAGTTCCAATCTTCACATTACTATGATGTTCTCTGACTGTGGGGCTAGATGAGAGTCTGTGTTATGTGATGGGGATTCAAACCAGGAACCTTCTCGCTGTGAGGGAAAAGCACGAACCACTAAACCACCTTGCCGCCCTATTTAAATTATTCTATAGAAATGTATTTGAACTTTTGGCTGGCTGCTACTTTTCCAGACATCAAAAGGTTGCTGTTATCTTTAAAATAATTCTACCTCAGGGCTCTTCAAGTTCATCTGTTCCTCTTTTTAACCCAGCATCTCTGTTTCTTGATGAAGCATGACATAAAGTACACAATCTGTAGCAGAGAGAATCACTCCCATGATTCCCCGCCCTGCAGCCTCCACGTCAGTGTCTGTTGTTGTTTTGACCCCTGGCGGCAGAATTTACATACCGTGTGTTTAAGGCACAAACTGATAAGAAACATGCCAATGCAATAAAGTACAAGTGATGCCAGAGATGATTTAAACGGACTCTGCAGAAAGAGGAAGTGCAGAGGGAAGAGAGACGCTTTAAAAACAAGATGTTGCACAAACCTGACTGGATTCAAAGAGAACAAAAACACAAAGTGAGGACGTGTTGATGTAAGGTAAAAACCTGACCTTGTTTTGCAAAGCAGTCATGTCTTACAACACACACACACACACACACACACACACACACACACACACACACACACACACACACACACACACACACACACACACACACACACACACACACACACACTATGCAGCCTTGACATTGCAGTTACATAACCGTCGTCTCCTCCCCCATGTGGTGACCTTAACCTGACCTTGTTTTCATGTTTGCCAATTTCTGTTCGTTAAAATTGAAGTTCAAATTAAAGTGTTTTTATAGCAGAGTGCTGCACAGGGTTCCTGTCACACACACACACACACACACACACACACACACACACACACACACACACACACACACACACACACACACACACACACACACTCACACAAACAGCTCTGCTCTTACCATCAGCAGCAGCCCCACATTGGCCCTGACTCATATTGATTTTTTTGAGAACTCTCTGGCATCTGGCGTGCAGATTGTTGATGAGAAAAATGAACATTTCACTGTTTTTATGTCCGTCAGTATCTCATAACCACACCAGTTCAAACACTGCAAGTTGATTCAGCATATTTCAAAAGACAACCTCTACATTTTGCAAAGTCACATTTCACATATTTATTTGGCTCACTTCATCACAGAAAGGAAAGTTAAATCAGAGGATTTCATTTTTAGATTTTTATATCTTTTCTTTCTGGGTTAAGGTTAGATCATCCCGTCGTGTCTGTGTGAGTCAAGTCATGGAGAAGTTCATCAACAGATAATAATCATCATGTTGATGAATCTCTCAGCGTCTCAATGGTTAAACATTTTGTAGGTCCGGCTAGAGAAGCATCGATCGTCTTTAAATTGTTTTTTATTCTTTTAAAAATATTCAGTCGACCTTTTTTTTTCTTTCCTCGCAGCGTCTCGATGGAAGATGACCTCCTGCTGCCGTACGCCGAGGGTCACGGCCCTGCCCACTCTCACCGCTACGTCAGGGACTGTCAGGCTGTCACCCACGGCAACACCACCCACGAGAGCTGGCCGACCAGGAGCCACGGCGGGCTGCCGGTGGCCGAGTCCACCATGTTTGTGTCCAGCGTGCCGCAGAGCTCCAGATGGGTTTACGGTCAGTGATGGAGTTCAGACCCGATGTGATTATCTGTGTTGACTCTGGATCTGATCCACGTCTGATGAACCTCTTGATTTATCGATCACCTTTCTATATTTATTTACTCCCTGACCTTTGACCCATCCATGCACAACAACACAAACACTGTTCTTTAGTAAAGTTAAACACGTTTAAACGTCTGAGTCTTCAATACCTCATAAATTAATCCATGAAGTTATGCAGAAAAGGTGAATTCAATCACATCACATAAATTACATCTTTAGTATACATTTTAAACTTTATTTTTATGATTTAACGATTTTTAAAACATCACAACAGAACAGTTTCTACTCCCTATTAAGACTCAGGGGTCTGAAACCGCCACTTTCAAAGTGAAGTCCATAAATATTTAATTAAAGTCAGGGTTGGTAATTTCCTCCAGAGTCACTTTTTTCAGATTTTGGTGTAAATTGTTTTTAGGTCCTGACAGAAATGAATAACTCATGTTCTCTGAAAAAAGAACAAAGAAAATCCATCACCTGTATCAGTTTGTAAGTCTGTAAAAACTTCAACCAATGTCTGCCACGAGGTACCAATCTGATGAACCAATCACACACCTCCCTGTCTCCCTCGCTCTCTACCTCTTGCGTGCTCTAGCTCACACTCAAAGCTCGTCACCGATGACTTTAGGAGTTTATACTGAGAGTTTACTGACCGCTGAATGAGACATGAGACGACGTAGTTTCTACACAATGACAGAGATGAGCTGAGGTCCACTTCTGGAGGGACGGCGCCTGATGTAAGTGAGGGGGCGTGGCTTTAGAGGGAGCACAGAGGGAACACTGAACTGACTTGATATCGTTGTAAATGAGGCTTGTCCCCTCAATGATCTCGCAAGTATAAATTGATTGTTGTATAGATTTTTATATTTTATTCATCCGTCATTTTAAAAATGTCATCACTCATTTTCTTAATCTTTTAAAGATTTAATGCTTTGTGTCACCTTTCACCTTCACCCGCTCCGATAATAAACAAAATGCTCTTATTATCAGTCGCTCAGAAGATGCTACATTTATTTATGTATTACTGTTTATAACTCAGGCCTTTCCTTCGTCTCCAGGTCACATGACGGTGGTCAACGACCCGCTGAGGACGGTGTCGGTGTTGGAGCCGGGCGGTCCGGGCGGCTGCGGGATGAATCAGAGAGCGACCGTGGAGGAAACGGCGGCGGCTGCAGGATGTCTGTACGCTCAGAACGGGGGCTTCTTCGACACAAAAGAAGACAAGTGTCTCGGGAACCTGGTGAGCGACGGCAGGCTGGTGCAGGACAGCGGCGGGATTCAGAACGCTCAGTTTGGGATCAGGGAGGACGGCACCCTGGTGTTCGGGTAAGAGACGATAAACCACAGATACATTTACTACGAGATGTGTTTACGCAGCTCAGTCAGAAACAACAAATCTGACTTTTCTAGAGATTGTCTCACAACGTGCGGCCGTAGATTTGAAGCTTAAGAAATTCCTGAAGGTGCATCACGACTTCAGGAATCACTGAAGCCAAATGATGTCAACACCTTTCTTTTTTTGATAAGGCTCTTGCCACCATTCGTCACCAGTTATCACCAGTCTTGCGACATATCTTCCCCTAAAGTTGCAGATGGTTTCTCTCTTTTTTCAAGGCAACATCCAGCGAGAACAAAGTCCGATGAGCCGATTATTTCTGTCTCTCACAGCGTGCATTGCTCTCTGAGATAAAGATCATAAAACTCACACAGATATCGACTCTTCTGAAGCTTTAATATCCGTCTGTTTACATAGTTTAAAAACACACAGCTGTTGTTGAGCACGCTTTGTGGATTTTTTACGACTCCTGGACTTGATTTCACCTCAGCAGATCGAGGCTGCAGAAAGATAACAAGCTGTTTGTGACCCCTCAGAGTCTTAACCCAAAGAAGGAGTTCCACTTTAAGCTGTGGATTTGGATAAAGATAGAATTACCAGGAATCTTGATTTTCTAAAATATGTATTTCCTTGTTGAAAAACAGGTCTGACCTCTTCCACAGGTGAATGAGTCACTCTGACCAGGTGTAAACAAGCCCAGCTGTTGCATCACACCGGGTCCAAAAGTTGACATATTCAAAAAAGTGGCATGGAGCAATATTTTATGCAACAGTTTGTGTGGGTGTTGAGGGTCAAACGTCTAGGAAAAGTGAAGCTGGAACAAAATAAGGATGCATGCAGAAAAACACAAGCTAGGTGCAAACGAGGGCTGCACGATACGAGAAGAATCTGCGATAACAGGTTCAACTCAGGTTCTTTATCTATCTGCTGTTCTGAATGTTTTATACAACATGCCCCTTCTGAATCCAAAGAAATCCCCAAAACTTTTTATTTTCATCCACTTAAAGACTTTAAATGTGATTTTTTTGATCCAGCAGATGTCGCCCTTGAGCACCAGCATGAAACCAAAACAACTTGCACTGCATTGTTGTGTTATGTGTTATTGTTGCTGCTAATGCTAGCGATCTTTATTCTGCTGGTATCTTCACACTGCATGTAAATTTACCTGAAATGAGCGTGATCTAGAAACACAGTTAAGCAGTGAGTACAGTATGTTATTCTTCTTTTCTCTAGTCCCTCAATTAAACAACTTTTACACGTGAGGGGAGGAGTCAGTCAGCCAGCCGTCCGGGCGATGTAAACAAAGTGAAGATAGGACTCTGAAAACTCTGAAAACATCACAGACAGTGGGACTCGGGTGTTACACCCATTGTAGACAGTCATGACTCACAGAGTTATTTTCAGAGGATAGACTTGATTTCTTTTTAAGTGTGAAAAATCACATTTAAATCTTTTAACTGACACTAGAGAAATCCAACGGTAGCAATAGCTCGCTGCAGCTTTGTCTGACTGCATCAAAATGGTTTGAAAGCATCAACATTATACGCAGGCCTCCATCCAATAGGAGCAATGTACACATGCTGAGGGAGGAAGCACGGCTGTGTGTTAATGGTGAAGTGTCATCTAGCTAGAAAATAAGATCAAATTGAGATAATAAATTGCACAGCTCTGATAGAAACCTGTCAAAGGGGACTTTTCAGGACACCGTCTCAAAAACTAAATCTCCAAACGGCCTGTTTGAGCACACATTTTCTGAAAAGTGAAGCAGGCAAAAAGACGGAGAGGATGGACTAGGGACACATATTAGAGTTAGAAGTGGTGAAGTGGATTTAGCATCATAATGTGACCTTTAAATTCATCATATTGATCCAAAAACAGTTTCCATAAGAGGATCATACTTTCTGATAAGGCAGAGATCTCTCAGGTCATTTATGACGAGGTGAGTGATAACAGAGCCACTGTGTCCTCATGAAGAAGTCGTGCAGAGGTCTTAATGTCACACAAGGACGCTCATTTTAACCTGCAGGTGAGCTCGCAGAAAAACATTCAACACACAAAAACAACTTTTACAAACTTAAACAAATTCAAATGTAAAAATCCCCCATCAGTGATTCCACCAGCTGGTTTCACACTGTCATACTGTAGCTGTGTTTAAATATAAAACACTTTCTGGCTGCTAATTTAAGGGGTTAGATAATTTAAGGTAAGTTGATCCCTTTCCCTAGAAGTAGAGGAAACAGTAGAGTGGTAAAAATAAGCTCAGAGTGCAGCGCCATGTCGGTTGTGTAACTGAACAGTGTGGCACCAGGCCAGAAGCCAACACATCATGTTTGGAGTTTAAAGTTGAGTTTAGACTGAGAGACATGAAGCTGCAGAGACGTGCTGAAGACGTTCTGGTTTTCATGAGCTGTGTCTGCTGGGTCACAAGAAAAACAGTCCTCGGAAAATTGTCAACTAACCCTTCAGCAAAATAAATGTTCGACTAAGTGATCGAGTTTGTTTCTGTGGTTTCTCCTTCTGTGAAAGGAAGGTGTCTTTCCTTCGAGGCCTTGTTGTTTCTTAGCTCCAATCAGTAAGATACCTCCTGAATGAAATGATAAAGGTATCTTACTATCTGATCATTAAGGAAACATGCTATGTTGAAGTGCTGGCTTCTCTGACAACAATGCAGCAGCCAGTATGTCCTCCTTCTAACTTTAGATTCTGCTCCTGAATGCTCTGGATTTGTTTGGACCAGAGAAGGTAGGCACTTTTAAGGCGACCCCCTACATGGCCGTTTTGGACACCCCTCGGTTTGTCAGATATGAGAGCAGTTATCAGGTCAAACCAACAAGAGAAGTGGTTCAGATAGAAGTGATTGTACCCGACCTAAAAAGCCTCTGCATGTTTCTAATAAGCTCCACGAGCAGAAACGTGCTCAAACTAGGATCAATATTGGAGATGCTTTTGAAAAATGGAGAGAGGTTAGAACACAGAAAGGTTGTAAATTATTCTGGAATTCGACTGATGTTGCTGTGAGGTTTTCATCCTCATCACTCACGTGTTTGTGTTTTCTCTTCTCTGTACTTAAGTCTCCTCACGATCACACCTCTCACCCTGTGTCTTATTTATTTATCTATCACCCCTTCTCCTCCTTCTCCTCCCAGTTATTAGTCACAGTTCTTAGGCGATCAATAGACCTGTGATGACGTGTTGATGACTCACCTGCAGTGTGAACAAACTGTTCATCTCTCCACCTGCAGAACAAACACTCTGTTCCATCTGATTAAGATCGAGTTTCAGACGACAGCACAGGTCCAAGTGTTTGATAAGCAGAGTGTAGCTCTAGATCAGGATTGTAAACTGTTATACAAATATCCAGCTGGCAGAACTAAGGCTGTAACGATTCCCTCAGGATTTATTTTACAAAATGAGACAAATGATGACTGAAAATGTTTCCTTTAGGGGCTCAAACCCACTTGTCGGTGTGCTTTGACCTTTTAATGTTTATTATCTCTCAACAAGGGGGGTTGATTGGAGCTTCTCGTTGTGGTGTGAATTAAATGCTGCTTCATGTTGGTTATGTTATTTGTGTAACTCTCTGTCTTCTTGCAATAGTTGCACACAGTTTTTGTCTGTCTTTTTTGTCCGTTATCTTCTCACCTCTTTCATTTTCTGTCTTGGTGAAGCCAAAATGCTTCCTCACCTCTGATTTGAAAGATGGTGGTGCGTCTTCCATTTCTAAATCCTGCTCTATAGCTGCTGACATTGACCATGTTACTGAGATTTATTTATCAGGATTCATCTTTACATCTCCTAATAAGAACTGTTGATGTTCTGACGTTCTCCTTCTCAGGTTTCTGTCCCAGGAAGAGGTTTTGGACCGGTCCAACCCGTTCGTTCAGCTGATCAGCGGCGTGGTGTGGCTGCTGAGGAACGGAGAGGTTTACATCAACCAGAGTCTGCAGGCCGAGTGTGACAAAACACAGGAGACGGGTACGTACTGCACATTCACGCTCATGACCACAGAGGAGACAGTGAGCAGCGTAGAGAGAGGAAGAAGGGTTTGCTGACAAGAAAAACATGCTGCAGGAGAAATGAGAATCAGGTTCAATAGGAGAGAAAAGAAGTCATGAGAGCAATGACGGCTGGTCGAGACGCAGAGGTGAAAGAGAGAGGAACCAGAGGAAGTAGAGCTGGTCATCTGCAACAAATCGCCCGTTAATCGACGGCTAGATTGAATAAATATCAAAATAGAAAATACTTTGCACATCCATTTCATAAGTCAGGTTCATAGGAGAGCAATGTGTCCATCAAAAATGTAAAGGCAAACTTCCTTACATTGTCTTAGCCTGCAACCAAACATTTATTGGCAATGTTTCGGCAGCAACCTCAAGTCTTGAAAAATGAAGCCGATGCTGAAGTGTAAAATCCTGCAGTTCCTGGAGTGTCCACTAGAGTCTGGCTGCAGAAGCACAGGAAGTCACATACACACCCATTCTAAAAAGCCTGTTTTTACAGCAGAGATGAACATGTTTACAGCCTGGTTCAAAAAACCAAATAGGTGTGATTAGCTCATGTCTGGATGGACACACACTGTACGGGGGGTGAATGTTTTGATGACTCATCAGTTTTGATTTGATGAAGGATAAGAGTTATTCACAATAAGGCGTGTAGCTGACCTGATTGACAGGTGGGCGCGGTGTAACGGTTTGTCAGGAGGTTTAAAACCCGCCTCAGCTCCAGCTCTCAGCCTGTCGTTAGGTTGACTGAAAGTTAGACTGAGACAGCATTTCCAGCATGGCGGCTGGGTTTTACAGTCTATGGTATAACCCCGCCCTCCCAATCGGTGTCATTACACCTTGTGTTGTTGTCGGCTTTTTGAGGTGAATGTAATGAGTAAAGCGCTAATAAATGTCTGAAAAGTTGCTCATTATTGCAAACAGTGGAGTCACAGTAAAGCGTGGCTTAGTGTTTTGTTTTTCAATACTATCGATAACTAAAAGAACAGAGGCTATGAAAAGTATCAACCGTTTTGACAACCGAGCCGTTTGTCGGGTTTGTTCAGGACAGGCGTTTCCATGGTAACGACAGATAAATCTGGTCTCGGTATCAGCAGCTGTTCAGACCTTATCAAGGTTTTCTTTGAACTTCAGCTCATTCAACTTGAGTGACATTATCTCACCGCTCCCTCTCTCTCTCCTTAACGCCCTCAGTTAACCCCGAGCTCATCCCCAAGAGTGAGACACAGAAACTAGATCGTCTTTTTAGTCCAGCAGTAATCAAGTGTCACTTTATCTGCCGTGTTTGCATAACACAGACGCTCGCCTGCGACCTTAAATGACTCCCAAACAAAACGACACAACAGGTCGCTGCCATGTGTGTGAGGAGGAACTATGACAACTATGTGGACCAGCCCAGGGTTTACGTCAGGTCACGCCTTCATCTTGACACAAATGCCACAGAAATAAAAGACACACACACACACACACACACACACACACACACACACACATGGTATGACAGCGGGAGAAAACTCTTCTCAGAACTGATCTGTCTCCGTTTACTGAAAGGTGACCTCCGCTTTGAATCAACTCATGAATGTGTTATGAAACTCTGCAGGCGGTCTGCCCGTTCATCCAGCTCCTCATCAATCTATTTATTTTAGTATTTCTTGATAAAATGTTCATTTCAACTCTTTCAGAGGTGAAATATGTAGAATGTTATGACAATGTTTTCACTTAAATATCAAAATAGGGTAAAAATTGACAAAATCTGAGGCGCTGGTGGCACTGTGGTTGGTGTGCGCGCCCCCATGTACGGAGGCTGTAGTCTTCTGGGCGGGAGGCCCAGGTTCAAATCCGACCTGTGGCTCCTTTCCCGCATGTCGTTTCCCGCTCTCTCTTTCGGCTCTCTCTCTCTCTCTCTCTCTCTCTTTCTCTTTCTCTTTCTTTCTCTCTCCCACTCCCTCTTTCTCTCTTTCTCTCTCCCACTCCCTCTTTCTCTCTTTCTCTCTCCCACTCCCTCTTTCTCTCTCTCTCTCTCTCTTTCTCTCTCCCACTCCCTCTTTCTCTCTCTCTCTCTCTCTTTCTCTCTCCCACTCCCTCTTTCTCTCTCTCTCTCTCTCTTTCTCTCTCCCACTCCCTCTTTCTCTCTCTCTCTCTCTCTTTCTCTCTCCCACTCCCTCTTTCTCTCTCTCTCTCTCTCTTTCTCTCTCCCACTCTCTCTTTCTCTCATTCTCTCTCTCTCTCTCTATACATTAAAGCAAAAAAAATATATATTTTATTTTCTTTCACAGGATTCTTTCGTGAATTTGTGGACGTTGTGTCGGCCAGGACGGCGGTGGGCCACGACGCAGAGGGCAGGCTGATTCTGTTTCAGATCGACGGTCAGACGAAAATAAGAGGGTGAGGAACATAAAACTCTGACGGGCTTTTATCCAGAGCAACTGGCTCATGTTCTCCACTACAGTAAGTATCTGCTGAACCAGACGAGGGAAATAGGAGACACATATTTTATGAACGGCCGGGTTAAGTGGATTAAAGAGTCGGCCTCCGTCTCGGGACTGAAGAGAGGGCAGACACAGATGTGCATGTCAGAAAACAGATGATAAGTTATTCCATTACTAATAAGTGACTCACAAAAAGTTAGAGGAGGAGGTAAATCTGCTTGCCTGATTTTTTTGTAAGGAACCACAACAGAGCCAAAAACAGAAAACAAGCTCTTTATCCCAGAACTGTTGTAGCTCCTCCCCCAGGTGGGTGACACTCCCACAGCTAGGTGTTTGTTCTGCCCTCTGAGTCTGCCTTCTCACCGTAAACGACAGGGCATGGAGCAAGGCTTCTATTTTTGCCGGATGCCGAACCCCGGCAATTTACCTCAGAGCGGATCCAAAACACTTGAGAGAGTGACGGCCAAACTGCCAAACTACAATCTGACTCTACAGTCAACGCTTACTTTTCATAACTTAACACTTTACTGCCGACACCCAGAGAGTATTTTAGTCCAAAACCAAGAGTCTAAAGATCAACATCCCTGTCTTCAGAGCCAGCAATTTAAACGTTTAAACAATCATCTCACTCTTGAAGACAAAGGTTTATCTCTTTCTGTAATGCTGTCACACATTTAGAGTAAACACCTGAGCCTGTCACGGATAACAACAGCATCCTTTAGTGGACACACTTTCATCTAGAGCACATGAAAAAATACCAGAATAATCCTTTAAAGGTCATATTCTGTAAAATCCACTTCTCCATGTTCCTCTAACTCTAACATGTGTCTCTAGTCTGTCTACAAACCCCCCAATGATGAGAAAAGTCCATCCTCTCCGTCTTCTGCCTGCTCCACTTTTCAGAAAATGTGTGCTCAAACAGGCCGTTTGGAGATTTTCCCTTCATGACATCACAAAGGGCAGTAGCCCCTCCCCCAGGTGGGTGACACTCCCACAGCTAGGTGTTTGTTCTGCCCTCTGAGTCTGCCTTCTCACCGTGGTCAGACACAGCTCATTTACATATTTAAAGGTACAGACACAGAAACAGCCTGTTCTGAGCAGGGCTGAAATAGAGGGGTTTATAGACATGATCAGATACAGGATCAGAGTGGATTTAGAACAAGAAACTTCACACATGTTTTGAGGAGCTCTGACACTTATTTACACTGAAGAAGAGGAGGAGGAGATGTCACCTTTAAATATGTGTCTGTCCTTTTACAGTAAAGGAGAATTGAATGCATGCGTTGATATTTGAGATGTATGGAGGCTAATGCACCGTCATGATGATTGCACTTACATTAGTGTTATTGAGAAGAACGATGCAGGTCGACTTGAAGAAGAAAAAACAAAAAGATGGAGAGAGTAAAAATAACCTGATTGTATAGGTGATAAATGGGCGAGCAGTAAAAGGGTTACTTTGCGAGATGAACTAACGCTAACAGCCTCACGTCTCCTCAGCCCATCGATCGTATTGATCCGTTCCCCCCACCCCCCTGCAGTGACCCGTCAGACCTGCAGCAGCTCTTGAGGTTGATGTGTTTGTGTTAATGATCCGGCTTTGAAAGCACAACAAGCTGACATGTGTGTGCATGTACGCTGTGCTGTGTTTATCTCTGCTGCTCAATATCAGACGAGCACAACTCAGACCTGACCAAGACCTCCCACTCACATGCTGACCCTCTGGAGAAAACGATGCGCTGTGAGAGGACCGCCACACGTGCTTTTATAGATCCAAGTCTAAGACTGAAGAATAGAATTAAACTTTAGCCCCTAACAGCATGAACGACATTGACTTGAGGAACTTAGCAATCTTGCATTTTAATATATGCACCTAAATCCTGATTTTTACCATTACATTAAAGAGGACATATTCTCCCCCTCCTCCACCTTTTCAAACAGTCCCCCTCCTCCACCTTTTCAAACAGTCCCCTCCTCCACCTTTTCAAACAGTCCTCCTCCACCTTTTCAAACAGTCCTCCTCCTCCACCTTTTCAAACAGTCCTCCTCCACCTTTTCAAACAGTCCCCCTCCTCCACCTTTTCAAACAGTCCCCCTCCTCCACCTTTTCAAACAGTCCCCTCCTCCACCTTTTCAAACAGTCCTCCTCCTCCACCTTTTCAAACAGTCCTCCTCCTCCACCTTTTCAAACAGTCCTCCTCCTCCACCTTTTCAAACAGTCCTCCTCCTCCACCTTTTCAAACAGTCCCCCTCCTCCACCTTTTCAAACAGTCCCCCTCCTCCACCTTTTCAAACAGTCCTCCTCCTCCACCTTTTCAAACAGTCCTCCTCCTCCACCTTTTCAAACAGTCCCCTCCTCCACCTTTTCAAACAGTCCCTCTCCTCCACCTTTTCAAACAGTCCCCCTGTGGTCTAAATGAAACATCTGTGCTGTGCTTTGGTCAAAATATAACATGAATCAAGCACCAGAGGAGGTTTGTGACCCTGTATAAACCAGCTCTCTCAGAACGCTCCGTTTTGGTGTGTGTGTCTCTTTAAATGTAATGACCCCCCCCCTGAGTTTTCCCCGTAGACATCACTCCTCTGTAGAGAGAATAAAAATGGCGGACATGCTCAAAAGTTTTGTTCTAGGCCGGGGGTGGAGTCTATGGGTGGAGATACCAGGAGAGGGGAGGGGATTTTTTTTTACCAGAATCCCACTGTGACATCACAAGGAGAGGACATTTTGAAACGGAGCATTTTTCTCTGTGTTGTAAGACTTATGCAGACCACAAACAAAGGACTGGATGGTTTATTTCACATGTTGTGGGTCTGTAGACTCTCAGGTTACCCAGATATATGTTCACAAACACTGTAGAAGAGGATTATTCATAATATGTCCCCTTTAAAATCTACATCAATTTTCACAGACACTACACTGAATCCCACCAGCAAGGATCAACAATCATTTTGTAGTCTCAGTGTTTCTTTTCATCACAGTCTGTAATAAATGTCCTTTAATCGTGTGTTTCTGTGCAGAATGAGCCTGTGGGAGGTTGCTGACACTCTGAAGCAGTATGGCATCATAAATGCCATAAACCTGGACGGAGGCGGGTCCTCCACCTATGTGGTTAATGGCAGATTAGCCAGTTACCCGTCTGATCACTGGTGAGACAATTTAACCAAGAGGAATAAAGTCCTTTCTTTACTTCTCAAAAGGCGTTCTCTGGACTTTTTGGTGTCTTTATTATTTTGTCACTTCTCCAGTATACCAGACGGCAGGTGGCGCTGTGGCCGTCGCGTCTCCACCATCCTGTGCGTTCACCAGCGGCGCTGCAAGGTGGCAAACTGCAGCGGGCACGGAGAGTGTGTGGACGGACGCTGTTGGTGTCAGCAGGGCTGGCAGGGAGACGCCTGTGACTCTTTAGTGTGTCAGCAGGCGGACTGTGAACCCCACGGTGTCTGCACGGCTGGTGAGTTTGGAGATGAAGAATCAGAGGTCTAGATTTAGAAACATCACTTCCCCCCCTCCTATTGGCTCGAGCTGAATTCTCCGGAGAATATCCTGCTGCATTCTCAAATCAGCCCCCCTCACTGCAGAAAAAATACAAGGGTTCTGGCAGAGCGAAAAATTTGGCTGTTTGCGTTCACACATGCAGCTCCTCCTGGAAATATCAGGAGTTTTTCAGGAGATTCTGCCAGTGTGAAAACGGCATTAAAACACGCTCAACCTTCATAAAGGGAAGAATTATTGCATGACTGTTGTTTCACTAAGAATGAATCACTAAAACGTAATACTCTGTGCATCCTTCTCTCTCTACTGCTCCATCTTAAGGTCATATTCACATATCATACAGCGCTGATGATAGTCAGACGCTAACACGCAAGTTTGTTCTGCTCAGTGCAGGTTGATCTTGTTGAGCGTCTGAATGTTGAGAGAAGCCGTCTTCAGTCTGCACAGAGCTGCTCTCTCATGCTTTATGTTTTTGTTTTTCTGTGTTTCAGGTGGTTGTGTCTGTGATGCTGGATGGAGAGGAAAGAACTGCAGCCAAGGTAACTCCAGCCGAGTTTTCTCCCAGAGGTCAGGTTCAGTACGGTTCTGTTCCTCTGTCCAAAGTTGAGAATTGTCCAAAAGTATTCGATCTGTACCGTCCTACTTTGCCAAGCGCACCACACCGAGCCTGAAGGGTAGAGCTAGAAACACTGCAGTCCGCTGATTGGTCGAAATAACCTTCATTTTGTGAATGACAGCAGTAATAAAGGACAAACACAAAACTCGCCATGTTTAAATATCCTGTGGATTTCAAGGAGTCATTTTTTTTTTTTTAGACTAATGTCAGCACTAAGCTCCGCCCCATGGACGACCTCGGAGGTGCTGACCTTTAGCTGGACGCCCTCCCTCGTTACCTTTTGTTTACTGTGTCACGTTCTTCTTCTTTGTTGACTTTATTGGCGGGCTACACTGTGTCCCGCTCCTATGATGTCACGCTTGTCGTAGCTATGGGCATCAGGCTTTCACTCCGCTTACCACACACGCACGCACGCACGCACGCACGCACGCACGCACGCACGCACGCACGCACGCACGCACGCACGCACGCACGCACGCACGCACGCACGCACGCACGCACACACACACGACAGGACATAAACATGAAGAGAGGAATGTGAGCCGAGAGCTAACACACTGACCTGTGATAATGCAGCAATTTTAACACAAGCACACACACACACAAGCACACACACAAGCACACACACAAACACACACACACACACCGGCCGGCCGGCAAACGTTAGCATTTAGCGTTGTCATTTTGGCTATCTCATCGTTAGCGTCTACCTTTGCAGTCCGCGTTGTTGTGACTTTGAGTTCTCCTCCTATCCCAAGAGTGCCTCCCCGGTTTCTATGGTGACGGCTGCAAAAAAACCTGCACCTGTATCAACGGCGGTTCCTGCGACCCCGTCCGTGGACGCTGCGCCTGCCTCCCTGGTTTCCACGGCAGCACCTGTGAACAAGGTAGAGCCGCATCCCACGCTACAACATGACAACCAATCGTATCGAGTTCGTCTTTATTCAGACAATGTGAGGTAATGTGAGGTGGAGTTATATGAAGACCTCGCCGTTTCATCTCCGACAGGTCGTTGACTTTGTCTCTTCTTCTCCGTCAGTGTGTCCTCTGGGGTTCTTCGGCCCGTCCTGCTCTCTGGAGTGTCGCTGTGAAAATCAGTGTCCATGTGACCCTCAGACAGGAAGCTGTAACGCCACACTGCCAGGAGAGACCAACAACACCTTACACAGAGGTACACACACACACACACACACACACACACAACCTATTCAGAGACGCCTTCTGTTAAAGGAAGACTTCTCTACAATGAGGGAGAAGCTCGAGTCCTGCTGGCTGTGTTGTTGTCAGAGCCGTGTTTACATGGACGGGACGGCCGGCTCCTCCCCTTGTGTATAAAAGCTGTTTTAGTCAAGAACTAGAGAGAAGAAGAAGAACATACTCACTGATTATTTGGATGTTAGTAAGAGTTTTTAGATCACGCTCATTCTGTGTCAGTTTACATGAAATGTGAAGCTACGAGCTAACTAAAGAGCGCTAACATTAGCATGCTAACACAACAATGCAGGACACAGGTGATCGCAGCTCGAGCTGAGGACAGTTATGTCCGCTGCTTGCGCTTGACGTCTTCATGTAAACGAGAGGAGGGGGGTTGGAGGTGTGTCTCTGGAGGAGAGCGGAGGCTTCAGTATGGAGGGGGCGTGGCCTAACAGCAGTTTGTTTTGGTTTCATTCTGGAGCTCAAGGGCGACATCTACTGGATCAAAAAGTCGCACGTTCTTCCATTGAGGGCAGTTATTGGCTTGGTTGAGCCTGGTAGGATTCCTTCTGTAACCAGCAGATCCTCTGAAAGCCAGAAAGTATTTGAGCTTCTTCTGGTCCTCTGCTTTCTAGTGAATTTTCTCCATCAGGACGACGTCGTTATGTTTGAACTGAAAAAAACTGAACCGTCTTTCTAAATCTTTCATCCGCTCTTCAATCAGATGACTGAATGCTCCTCAGGTTTTTATATTGTTACCGACTTTTTATCCTTTTTGCACCACAGATCTTTCATTCTTTTATTATCCACTCAGGTTGATCACTTATCAGCGTCTTGAACTTTAGTATCTCCTCTTTGGTCATATTCTTTATTTTATCACTTTTTCTAGTACAAGCTGCGTCAAACCAGTTTCCCAAAGAGCGATTAGTAAAGTAGTTTGAATTGAACTGAGTGCTCTGTACCTTCACCCAGAGGGCAGAGGAGTAAGATGCTGATTCAGTGGGCGTGTGACGTCCTCTTCTTTTGTTGTTGAAATGCGTTTGATGACGCGAGGTTGGGTGTGTAGAGGCCAATTATTTCTGCAGCCACGTGTAGGTTTGACCCGCTTTGTGTGACGGTGAGAACGTTAAAAAAGGAGATCAGAGGATGGGCTGAATGATGCAGGAGGAGGAGGAGGAGGAGGAGGAGGAGGAGGAGGTGAGATGCAACATTAGCTTCACATCTGCACTACTGTAAATATCTAGATAATTTCAGGAGGACTGCTCTGGATATTCTCCTGACCTGGTTGTTCACACATGCACCTCACAGGGGGAGACTACCTCTTACCTCTTAAATATCCCTTTAGGAGCACGTGATTCAGATTTTTTTATTGTCCCACAAGGGGAAATGTGCGTTGCAACAGGAGCACACAGAAGACAAGAAACACAAGAACATCTCCATGAAACATAAACCAAAACTAATTTAAAAACTCAGACAACACAGCAAAATATAAAACCAAATAAAATCAGTCAGGAGCCCTACTTTTTTTTTCTTCCGAGATTCCAAGTCGTAATTACGACTTCAGGGGGCGCTCCAGTTGACACTTCGACTGGGAACTGGGAATTTCCCACTTGCGAGATCAACTGGAACGCACCATATGCCCTGCAGTGAGTGAGAGCTTCTGGAGGAGGGGCTTGTGTTTACAAACTGAAGTGAACAGTTTTTACTGACTCCTCCTTTAAACTTTGACAGCACTGTGTGTGGTGTTCCAGACACGACCTCGAATCAGAAGCTCTCTGATTGGTTTGCAGCTGTGACTCACACAACCAAACATTGTGCAGTCCGCTCGCGGCTAACTTCTCGGTAACTCTAGAGTATCGAGCAGTTAGCAGTAAAGACTTCCCTTTGAGTGCGCTGCATCGTTTACTGTCCAATTAACAACTTAAAAACATGTGTGTTCAGATGAGAAGCTCCTCCCCTCCAAAGCGTGCACGCCATCATTGTTAAGTTCTTTACGTTCCTGAAGGAGTGGCGTTCAGTCCGTCTGTTTCTGATGAGTCTCAGCGAGAGTGAGAGAGAAGAACATTTGAAGCGTGAGCCTGAATGTTTGTTGTTATCGGCCTCAGTGTGTGTTTGACAAGTCACAGAGTTTTATTACTGTTTGAAGAGTGTGTGTGTGTGTGTGTGTGTGTGTGTGTGTGTGTGTGTGTGTGTGTGTGTGTGTGTGTGTGTGTGTGTGTGTGTGTGTGTGTGTGTGTGTGTGTGTGTGTGTGTGTGTGTGTGTGTGTGTGTGTGTGTGTGTGTGTGTGTGTGTGTGTGTGTGTGTGTGTGCATTGAGCAGACGTCAAAACAGTCGTGTCGTTGTTGCCGTCAGTGCAAACAGAGCAGCTCTGTGTCGACTCGACTGGGAGGACTGGAAATGTTTCTCAGCTCCCAGAACTCCCCACACACACTCCATGACTCCAAACCTTTTCAAGGATTGTTTATCGTCCTTTCAGAACACGTTTGTACATAAAAAGAGAACCAAAGTTATAAAATGAGAGAAGTAGAATTAATCAGAATGTGGTTGACGAGGAGGTTTAAACCTTTAAGGAATTAGTCTTTGTGTTTTTCATGCAAATAAAATAAATGTTTAAAATATTTCTACAACAATTTAATGATACCAAAATAAAGAGTTCATAGAAGAGCTGTAAAAAAGAATTATTATGAATAAAGTGACTGTGGTGAAAAAACTAACATCTATTTTTGTTTTCCTCCTTTTATCTCCTCTCTCTCTCTCTCTCCTCTCTCCTCTCTCTCTCCTCTCTCCTCTCTCTCTCTCTCCTCTCTCTCTCTCCTCTCTCTCTCTCTCTCTCTCTCTCCCTCTCTCTCTCTCTCTCTCTCTGTCTCTCTCCTCTCTCTCTCTCTCTCTCTCTCTCTCCCTCTCTCTCTCTCTCTCTGTCTCTCTCCTCTCTCTCCTCTCTCCTCTCTCTCTCTCTCTCCTCTCTCTCCCTCTCTCTCCTCTCTCTCTCCTCTCTCTGTCTCTCTCCTCTCTCTCCTCTCTCTCTCTCCTCTCTCTCCTCTCTCTCTGTCTCTCTCTCTCCTCTCTCTCTCTCCTCTCTCTCCTCTCCCTCTCTCTCTCTCTCTCCTCTCTCTGTCTCTCTCTCCTCTCTCTCTCTCCTCTCTCTCTCCCTCTCCCTCTCTCTCCTCTCTCTCTCTCCTCTCTCTCTCACTGTCCTCTCTCTCTCTCCTCTCTCTCTCTCTCTCCTCTCTCTCTCTTCTCTCTCCTCTCTCTCCTCTCTCTCTCCTCTCTCTCTCTCTCTCTCCTCTCTTCTCTCTCCCTCTATCTCTCCTCTCTCTCTCTCTCTCTCTCCTCTCTCTCTCTCTCTCTCTCCCTCTATCTCTCCTCTCTGTCTCTCTCGTCCACAGCTGGTCATTGTCTGGCCAATCAGATGTTCTCGTTGTGGAGGAGAGATGAAGAAGCTCATAGGGAGCGACCTCTTCTAACAGAGTAAGTGTCAAAGGTCACGTCACCTGAACAGACCCTGACCTCTGACCTTCTCCTCTCTGCTGACCGTCCTTTAGACTTCTGGCCTGTTAATCTTCTCTTTCAGACACTAAATGAAAGAGAACGAGAAACCTCAAACAGCTGAGAGAGATTTCAAAACAACAGTTTAGTTAGAAACCGTCAGTTCTTCTTCTCGTCTTCGACTCTCTTTAAACGTAAACCCGGCCGTCGAGTCTGAGGACGCACGCATTCATTAGCCTCCTTACCTTTCACATGCAAGTGGGGGAATTGTTAGCCGTTGCCGTGGTAACTGCAGAGTGCTTTGTGAAGGGGGACCGAGATGGAGAAAAGGGCTTCATCTGTTTTAACCCGAAGCTGTAAAGACAGATTCTTACTTATTTTTGGAAACACAGTTACTCTCTTTAATGACTTTTAAATCTCCGTCGCTCCTCAAATGTGCTCGCCATGTAGCGGGAGGATCACTTTCTCTCCACCTTTTCTCCTTCTCCACCCTCCTCCACTAAGAGGAGGACACACAACTGCCCCAGTTTCTCCTCCTTTACAACGTCGAAGAGAACTGCATGTTGCCATGTTTGCTAGTTTGCAGCTTCCTGTTTGGTGCTGGTGTGACCGCTCCTATTGGTTGTTGACGATGATCACATCACTGAACACAAATAACACAAAGAGTAAAGTAAAAGTAAAATCGGGAGAGAGAGATAGAGAGGGGAATGACCTGCAGGAAAAGAAGCACAGGTGGGACTTGAACCCGGGCTGCCCCCTTACACCGAACGAGTGAGATCATGTGACCACGCACCGACTCTCAGGATTTTATTCTCACTTTGGAAATTTGTCTAGGACGCTGAAATCGCTTGAAATGTCATTTTTCAGAAGGTCTGACTCTAAGACTAATGGGGACTCCCCCTAGGCCCAACTGCCCCCCCCCCCCCCCCCCCCCCCCTCCTCAGTCCCCTGCTGGTCTGCGGTCACACTGCTCCAGGACTAACCGGGCCTGTGCACGGTTACTCTTGTAACGTCGTAACACAACACATTCATGGATTTATGTGATCATGAAGCGTGCTCAGTTTACAGGACAGACGCATGGTCAGGTCCGCGTCCGTCAAAGGACCTGAACTGTAGGGGTGAAGTGAGCTTAGGAATGGTACAGATTGCCCAGTGTGAGTGTGCCCTAACGCTTCCATACTTACAGGTATCATTGTTAGCATGTTAGCATGATAGCTCACTAACACATGCTTGACCTCGGACACATCAGAAATGAGAGAAAGAAAAGTTCTGATCAACATCTAAACAGTCTCTCTCTTTCCTCCTTGATGTTTTCTTTATGTCCCTCCATGTTGTGAACAAAGAGAGTGATGTAACCCTCTGTGTCTCTCCTCAGAGGAACATGGCTGATCCTCACCGTCTCTCTGGCCTCTCTGCTGTCACTCAGCCTGACGCTGCACCTCGTCCGTGCGTGTCGAGGATCGCCGGCCGCTCGCTTTTCTGCACATCGAGATTACTCCTTAGTCCCGCTGATGGACATCAACGGAGCCGCCGTGGGGGGGGAAGCAGACACCCGGAAACTGGAAGAGTTGGACTCTCAGGATGAGGTCTGGTCTCCGTCGGGCTCGGGGGGGTCGTAGCTGTCGGGAGGAACGAGGTGACGCTCCGTCATAACCCAAAACGATGAAGCACATCTGTTTCACTCTGCTGACGTCAAACTCTGTCAGCTGGTTGAGAGGTTTTGTTTAAAGCCTCAGAGGACTCTGAATGTAAAGATGGAAGGACATCCTGGTGAGACGATGAGGATGAAACGGAAACCAGGCGTCTGTCTCATGAATAGACAGATATCCAACGCCAACCAATCAGATGACAGCACTGGAGAAGAGGCCGATCGTTCCTACAGGATCCTAACAGAAACACAGAGTTTACAAAGTGTGGAAAAAGACCAAAAGAAACATTTGAATCAAGATGTTTAAATCCACTTTAACACCTTTGATCATCGTAGAAATCAATTTCTTACACGTCTGCGTCTCCACGATGTCTAGTGTCAAAGAATAACTTTTATTTAAATCCTTTGTACGACTTTTGCATATTTTTGTTTCTAAATGACAGATTTGCTCGACCTGCAGCCGTACAACAGGCTGTGAAGGCTGCAACATCATCTTTGGAGGGCAGAGAAAAGTCGTCGTTGTTTTTGTCCCTGACAGGCTCAGACTGTTACTCTGAGAGGATCCCTTCAGAGACATTACTGTTACAGAGGAAGATGATTTTAATCTTCTCCTGTGCGAGGCCCGGATTGATGACACCGGATTCTAGAGCCCCGTTTCCACCAAGCGGTCCTGTTCAGTTCGGTTCGGTACTGTACCCATTTGTTGGCGTTTCCACCGTCAAAAGTTGGGAATGGTACCAAAATAAGGGCTTCATACCGTCCTACTTTTTTGTTTCCTTTCTGTTCGGGTTCCAGGGGTACCGACCTGACCCTAAAGGATCCCTTATTTACTGTGTCCCCGTTCTTCTTCTGAAAGCGGGCCACACTGTGTTGGGCTGCTGTGAGGTCACACTGTTACATATCTGACGCAGCTATCTCCATCTGGCTTACACTCTGATCACGGTCGGCTGTGGAAACGGCAAGCAAGTTCAGGGTTTACTGTACCAAACCGGACCGAACCAAACCGGACCGCTTGGTGGAAACGGGCTCGGAGGTTCTCATGAGCTGAGATGTTTTGTATGAACGCACTGAGCACCGTCTCTGAATGTAAGAAGAACTGTGAGGTTCATTTTCAATCAAATCAGATTAAAAAAATAAAATGAAGAAGCAGAATTTTCTCTGCTGCCGAGATGCCACAGTTTGTTTTGACTGTTTATAATTCTCTGTAGAAAGAAGCAAACAGATTCTCTATACGATCATTTTTGTAAAACTCTGATTTGTTTCTTTGTCCTTGATTCACATATTTATATAAATATAAAACATGAAACACCAGATGTGACCACTAAAAGAAAGCTCTCTCTCTGATTTGTTAAGGGGAAACTTTTAAGGTGTTTCCTGTCAGCAGCACCAGAAGGACGAGATGTGATCTGAATCTGTCAGAAGAAGGAAACTGGTAGAGATAAGGAAACAAGCAGCATTATTAAAGGTCACTTAATATGTAAAATCCACTTCCCCATGTTTCTCTAACATGTGTCTCTAGTCTGTCTACAAACCCCCCAATGATGAGAAAAGTCCATCCTCTCCGTCTTCTGCCTGCTCCACTTTTCAGAAAATGGTTGTTTGGAGATTTTCCCTTTGTGGATTAAAATAAGTTTAATAAGATGTTTTGACTAGAAATAAGACGGATACACTTGATAAGAAAAAACATTTTGCAGTGTGAGTTTTATTCTGTCTTCTTAAAAAGAATCTGGGCACCTCTGGCCCGGGTTCTAGTCAGACCTGTGGCTCCTCCCCCGCATGTCGTTCCCCACTCTCTCTCTGTCCAATGTCCTGTTTCTCAAATGAAGGCACAAAAACCTGACATGTCTTTCAAAGCTGTGGAAAAAAGGCCATTACTTTTATATTTATGAAGTTAAAGATTAGAATCTGTGTTGGAAGTTGCTTATTCACTGTCAAAATAACTTAAAGTCAATTCTGAGTAAAGCTGACGCTTCACACCAGTATGTGATCGTTCTAGTTTTATCGATGTGGGCTCAAAGTTTCAGACGTGTTTTTGAAAGAAGTTCTGGATTTGGAATGGAATAATAATAATCTTCTTCTTCTTGGCCTCACAGACTCTCTCTGTGTCTGACCTTATTCTTGTTTGGGATGTTTGTGGAGTCATCAGGTCGGCTCTGACCTCCAGCTCAGGGTCAGAGCACCTTTAGGTTCATTTCTGTCCAGCTATCAGATAACTGAAGAGGTCGAACCTCCACCTCAGGGTGAACTTGTCTCTCGTTTCACTCGTCAGTTTCCCGTCTCTGACTGTTTGTCTTTGACATCTGTGGCGTTGAACTCTGCAGAGAGGCCGACTGTACTTGAACTTTCACAGAGGACAAAGAGACTGAAGTTAAGACACTCAATGACAAGATGAGGCTGTATTAACAGTTTTATTTTAACACTTTGAGAGGCACATTGTAATTCTCTTTCACAGATCAAAATGTTTACTGTTTTGTTAATATGAGGCCTAGCAGCCAGTTAGCTTAGCACAAACACTTCAAACAGGACAGAAGCCACTACCTTAAATCTTTTTTAGTTAGTTTTTTGTGGGCTTTTTGTGCCTTTAATGTAAAAACAGGAGAGTGGATAGAGTCAGAAATCACGGGGAGAGAGAGAGCGTTGGGAATGACATGCGGGGAAGGAGCCACAGGTGGGTTTTGAACCCAGGCCATCCGCTTGGAGGACTATAGGGGCACGCACGCTAACCACTGCGCCACCAGCTAACCACTGCGCCACCAGCGACCCACTACCTTGAAACTTTAGAGGTTATAAAATCCACCTACAAGCACCTCTGAATCTCATAAATACAGTGAACCTGAAGTTTTCAAATCTGCTTAAATAAAAAGCCTGACTTGAAAACCGCGGTGGGTAAACGGACAATCTGAAGACGAGTGAAAGACTGGCTGTTTTCAAAACCACTTACTACATACTACTATCTATCTGTCTATTAGATAGTAGTATGTAGTATGACTGCCAGTCGTCGGTTATTTTTCAGTATGCTTGGCACGGTTAAACTGGTTTCCGGTTCTGGAATGCAGAAGTAAACAAAAGCCCATCTGGAGGTAATTAACATAATTAAAATAAAACAATCTCTCATATATTCATTTATACACCTCGCCCTGGGTTGAAATATGATTGGCATGCTATGAAAGTTGTAGTATACTTTTCAGACGTTCAGGTTGAACTTTTACTCAGCTGTGAATAATATGAAGAGCAAGCTGAGGACTCTGTAGCTGCAGCTGCTGGTCCAGCTGTGACACATGAACTGTACAGTCTACAAAGCAGGAACATCTGAGGTGGTAAGACTTATAGATACATGAACATGTCATGTTTGTTCATGCCCATAATGTGGCAAGATATTCAGTCACCGCCACCGACGAGTTCAAACAGCTGCACTCCGGCATTTTGAACTCTGACCTGGCACTTTGCATTGTGGGAAACAGTACGCGAGGTAGACTGGTCCGATGCATGCTGTACATTTTTCCTGAATCAGTATGACATCCTGGTATTTTTGGCATACTGCGGATCTCGCAGTTGTTCACATACTGCATACTGGCCAAATAAGTACGTACTAGTAGTATCGTATGTGGTTTCGAAAACAGCCACTGAGTCGACCTCTGTCCTGTGGAGTGTGTAGGTAGCTTTAGCACAGATGTGAGGCAGGTGTGCAGGAGATACGCAGCAAAGTGTGTGGATCCACACCTGAGATAAAAGATTAGGTTATTATTATTATTGAGCTCTGAAGCTGCTAAGGTGAATCTTTGTCTCTGTTGGACCAACCAGGCTGCCTCTCTTGTGTTTTTGTGAAACACTAACTATCTGCGGCCTGCAGATTTAGACGTCAGAGGTGTCAGCTTTCTCCTCTTCCTCCTACCATGAGCAAAAAAAAAAGCTGTATTGGTCCTTTAAGCTGCACAGCCTCCTCTATCCCAGCAGCTCAGGGGTTAAAGTGATAAAGAGAAGTGAGCGGGCGATGAAGGAGGATGTTTTGACAGAAGCTGACACAGCTCCAAAAACCTCCAGGCGGCTTCAAAACATCTG
Organism: Labrus bergylta; assembly: GCF_963930695.1. Classification (NCBI taxonomy): domain Eukaryota; kingdom Metazoa; phylum Chordata; class Actinopteri; order Labriformes; family Labridae; genus Labrus; species Labrus bergylta. The sequence continues at coordinate 30,497,065 of NC_089202.1, forward strand.
TGTGTGTGTGTGTTATGTCACAATCTAGTGTTTCCCCTCAGCGCTGACTGTCAGGCGAGCGTGTAAACACACAGCGAGGCGTTCAGCGGGCGGCTTCGACCTGCAGGTCAGAAATGTGAGCAGCAGGAATCTGGAGCAACGTTCCAGAAGAATCAGGTCAGCTGTGTCTCCACTTCTTCTTCTTCTTCTTCTCCTTCATCTATGTTCATGTTCAGGTTCAGGTTCAGGTTCAGGTTCAGGTTCAGGTTCAGGTTCAGGTTCAGGTTCAGCGCTGCAGGCCGGTCAAACTGCTCCAACATTTACAAACATTACATCAGACGGCGTTTGAGCTGCAGTCAGTGAGTCACAGACAATCTGCAGACTGAGACATGAGGAGGGACGAGCCTGTTCTTCTACATTTAGACATTTTTTAAATAAAGTATCAACAAGCTGGAAGAGAACCTGCCATGCTACATCAGACTTCCTGTTTCGAGTGAAGACGGAGGAAAGGTGGAGAGAAACTGTTACCCCTCAGTAATGATCCTTCTGCAGGGTCACCCACATAAACCTAGCAACGTTTACCTCTAAATAATAATAAAAATAATAATAATACTTTATTTGTATAGCACTTTTCTATACAAGTAACAAAGTGCTTTACAACAGAAAATAAAAGCAGAGAGACAATTAAAGCAATAGGCAGAGCGTAAACAAGAAGACAACAAAATCAGAATAATACAATAAAAAAAGAACAAAAAAATAAATAAATAATCGTCTGATCGTGGTACAAAGGAAAGAGTAAGAGATGTCAGAGAGGCGTTCCTGCTCTCTCAACAACTCCAACACTTTCTCCTCCTTTTCAGATTTCCACTCGATAGTTTGTACTTCAAAATTTCCACCAGGTGCATGATGGGAAAAAGTCTCAGACTGTGACAAAAAACTCTGCTGACACAAAAGACCTTTTCAGACTGTTTTTTTTGTGTGTGCAAAAAGTGTTGTATCTAAGCTCAGCTCATCTCGTCTTTTCTACGTTCAAACTGATTCTGCAGCGGTGTGATAGTGATGTCACAGTCTGTGAGGTCACATTGCATTTTGGCGGCGGGGAAGCATGGCACTCCACATGCACACACACAGTCAGACAAGCTGATCCCGTCTCTCCTCTGTAACGCCTCTGAAGACGGTACAGAGGGGGGTCACTGTGGGGGGTCCCACATTACACCTCCATGACATTTAAATTGAAGGTGAAATGTCACAGCAGGGGTGTAAATATCACGGCGGTCCAAACAGGGCTACCGTCTACAAAGATAAATCTGCATGTGTGTCCTTTGTCTTGCCTGAAAAACTTATATTTCTACATTCACAGTTTCATTTCTGTTTTATAAAGATTATTAGAAAGTTACAAAAACAGAAGAAAGTAGTCGCAGCAAGTCTCTGTTTTTAAACTTCAAAAATAACCACATAAACATGCAGCGACCAATCCCTGTGAGCAAACAGTAAAAATGCTCCTTCATGTATTTATTCTCCTTTGCTTCTCGAGCTCGTGGATGTGTCATTATTTCTTCTTTATTTGAATACGAGGTGACTCACTCCTCTTCTCCACTTTCCTCCACATTCAGCTGTTAAAAAGGAAGCAGAGCTCCGTTTAATGACTTCACTGCTATTATTAACTCTCTTTATGAGCTGAGAGCTGGAGGGCAGCCAGCAGCAAGAGAGAGGTGACGGACAGGACTGACAGCCAATCACACACTGAGCTCTGCCCCCGCCTCAGCTGATGCAACCCGGAGGGAACATGTCACTTTTTAAAAACATATTCCTCCAGCACAGTTCAGGGAGTTTTCCTGCAGAAGTAACCAGGATGTTAATGATCTGCACATGGCTTCACTCCTGTTTGCAGGTTTCTCCGACTGTGTGTGAATATTTAATGTTCTCCACCCGAGCGTCAAACTCTCCTCCACCCCTTCACTCTTGAGGATGGATGAAGGGAAGTTTGAGGATGGATGTGCCCAAGGAGCAGCTAGAGCAGGAACACAGTGATCCAGGGCGCACACACCAGGACTGTTCAGATTGACTTTTCAAATAAGATCTGGACTTGTCGGGTGAATGTGGAGCAAAATAAGTGTGGTAACATATTTTTTTACTACAAATGAGACGAATACACTCACTTAGATTTGAGTTTTTTAAGTGTGCTCCGTCTCTTTCTCTCACACCAGCTTTGAGTTTAAAATAAAGCTCACGATCTGAAGACACCTTTTGATACTCAATCAGTAAAGAAACTGAGATTCAGTCGTTTTAAAACACATGCTGTTGAAAAGTTGCAGAAATTCAGTCGTCCTTAAATGAAACTCGTCACATTATTTACTCCATCAATGCCTCATATTAAAGCTACACTCAGGTTGTTTCATGTTATTCATCTTTACAAATGAACACATGAACAGTTCACACGTCGTCTCTTCCAGCAGGTGATTTGGTCAAATGACGCTGTGACACCAGGATTTTTACTCGTCTCTTTTTAATTCTGGCACAAAGAGGGAAACACAGACTCCAGATCCTACACCGATAAAATAAAAGTACGTAAAGTATGTTAGCTTAATGCGCGTGCACGTAAACTAGCTTAAATTGCTGTGCACGGCGAGCTAGGCTCCATGGAAAATAAAAATAACAATAAATGTAAAATCAATTAGATACCAACAGCTGACAAAAGACTATTAAACATTCTGAAGAACATACATTTACACAAAATAATACAATAATTAAAGAATGGAAGGGAATGAAAACGTAGGAAAACAATGGACGCCCGCCTCTCCCACAGGGAACGAATATGTAATAATAACCAAAGAAGAAGAAAACAAAGGAAGAAGAGGCTGCGGACGACAAAATCAAACATAACAGACGATCGGCAGGTCATTTTTGTGTAATTATTAAAACAGTGAAATCTGCACTAACATATTTGACTCTGTTACACACACACACACACACACACACACACACACAGTGTCTTTCCGCCTGTTTTTTTTCTCTCTCAGCTGTTGACTGTTGCCGTGGCGACGAGTGGTGTCACCCTGGGTTCAGCAGGTCGGTTTAGTCTTGAACTTCAGGACGTAAACATGAAGAGAGGAATGTGAGCCGTGAGCTAACACACTGACCTGTGACCATGAAGCTCTTTTAACACACACACACACACACACACACACACACACACACACACACACACACACACACACACACGACTGAGTCGTCAGATCATTTCATTCAGGAAATGTTTGAAACAAGTATCTTTTTGGAGCAGCCTTTCCTGAAATGTTCAGGAGTGAATGTGTGAAAAAGGCTTTAGCGTAGCATGCTAACAGGCTAATCTAACACAGTAAAGAAAAGGTGTGACGCGCTGAACGTCAGCTGGTTGGCGAGCTTCATGTTGTGCTGTTCCACATTTTCAGATTCAATATTTTTGTTGTTTGTTTTCACATTTTCCTGACCTTCAGGTGGTGCAACTCATTTTATTCCAAGAGCAGCGAGCAAAATAACAAAATCTGAATCTCATTTCATCAAACTGAACGGGCACATTCTGCTCGCTGCAGATATTTTCTGTCATCACAAACTCTAAAGGCCTCATGTTTCTTTTTTCTTTATATTGAAATAAATGTAGGAGGAGTCAGAAGCATCTTTTCATTTCAGTTTGTAAACACAACATTCAAACTTGGCCCCTCCTCCTCCAGAAGCCCCGCCCCCTGCAGGACGTAGTGTGTACGTTTACTGCTTGTACCTACACTACAAGCTAACACACGCTAGCACAAGCTAACCGCCGGTGTTTGTCACCTTCCTGTCCAACAGGAAGTAGACCAACTCCACGTCCACGGGTAAAAGACAACACAAGGTTTGAATCTCGTCCAATCACTGATCGTCTCCTGAACTCACCTGTTTGTTTTAAAAGTGACTGACTTCATGTTTTAGCTTCACAGAGCGAGAACCAGAGAATCCAGATTCTGAAGAATGTGTCGTTGTTAGAAAACAGCTCACCTGAGTATTTCTGAGGTGACACAAACAGACTAACTGGAGGTCGTTGACCCCGCTGTGCTGGAGGACGGCGTTGTGTAACAGATAGTAAACATTAGACAGATTATGTAAAGACAGAAGGACGGATTAATGTGATCACTCATTAAGAGGAAAGAGGGACATTATGTTCATGACACACACACACACACACACACACACACACACACACACACACACACACACACACACACACAATTCTGAACACCTTGTGAGCTTGATCCTAATGGAAAGACAAATGCTGCAGTCCAATAAATATATACACACACACACACACAGGTCTAACACACACACACACACACACACAGACACACACAGACACACACACACAGACACACACAGACACACACACACACACACACACACACAGACACACACACACACACACAGAGACACACACACACAGACACACACACACACACACAGGTCTAACACACACACACACACACACACACACACACAGGTCTAACACACACACACACACACACACACACACAGGTCTAACACACACACACACACACACACACACACACACACACACACACACACACACACACATAGAGAACGCGTCTGGCCTGCAGGCATTTTGAAGACAAAAGTAGGTGTGACACATTTATAAACAATCGACGCCCGACCCAGACATAAATAATCAATCCAGATAACAAAACAATCTAAATCAAGATAAAATACAGAAGAATCTCGAAACACAGATTAATTTAACAAGAAATGATGAAACGTAGTCCTGTCGTCACAGGAGTTCAGTTATTCTGACTGATAATGAAACAGAAGAACAATAGTATCTCAGTTTGTCTCTGGCTGACGGAGAGACTTTCATCAGATTTCCTCCTCTGCCTTTTCTGTTGTCAGAAGATGAATCACTTTTACACTCTGATGTTGAACATGCTACAAACACATACACTGAAATACACACACACATGCACACACAGGATTCTGTGGACAAGTGGGGGGATGTCAGAGCGAGCGTTTGGGGTCAAGGACCCCTCAGCAGAGCTCAGGAAGTGAGCTGGCACCTCTACAGCGGCCAGACCGATTTCCAGTCCTCACCTGCACCGGGACTTGATCCCAAGTCTACCCTACAGTCTGAGCTACTGTCGCCCCAATACTCCCAATACTGGTCCTTCTCACAGGTTGAGGTTGCTAGACCCAAAGCCCAACCGTCCACTGTTTCTGTCTTCTGGTGTGTTTGTTTGTCCTAAAGTGTTGCCTCCCAGGTAATGGATTACAGTCTCATGAGGCCACACAGGTTTTGGGTCGTGTTCAAGCCCAACCGACTCCTGAAAGTGTGTAGTGAAAGCTGCAATCAAAGCTTTGCATTTCCTGCCAGCAGCATGAGACAGCCGAGACAATAATCCAACAATAAACATCATCGTCTCTCACCAGACAAATAAACGATCATAAGGAACCCAGGAACACAGAATCTACAGATGTAAGTATAAATTAAGTGAACCATGATTTGAGTACAGAGGCTCTGCTTGTAAAGGCAGGCCACCGCTCGGGGTCCCGGGTCAGTAAGGGCCTCTTCACGCTGCTCTGCCTCGCTCCCTTGAACCCTAAAAAACTACATGCATCACAAAACACACAACTGTGTGTGTTTTGTGATGCATGTAGTGTTTTATATGTTTCATGCCCGTGTTGACATTGTGCAGCCGGCCTTTAATTAAAGTGTCTGTGTGACATTTTCTTTCTTTCTGTCTCTGATGATATATATAGATATACATTTTAAATGTAGTGTGCCAAAACGTCCTACTACAATTCTACAATTCATTCAACAGACTCTTCTATCAAGATCGACGCACATCAGAGAGTAAAGACAACACCAGTGAGGATCAACAGAGGAGGAAACAACATCAGGAAGTGCAAACCAGCAGCTTTAGGTCTGATTGGCACACAGTAGCTGACAGGAAGTGACCAGAGGCAGATAACACAGGTTGTAAGAGGCTAAGCTAGGTGGCTTGTTTGGGCTCATAGCTCTACATTAAACAGAGACTATGGGACCAGATGTTCTGCCAGAGCAAATTAAGTCTGACTCACTGCTGATTAAAACAAAAACAAACAGGAAATAATCTGTTTATTCGGGACTATTTCACTAGAAAGGACTACAGCAGTCATTAAAGAGCTCATATTCTGACCTTTTTGAGGTTCATATATTTAATCTATGTTCCTACTTTTGTACGTTCACAATAGATAAAGTTTTAAAAAAGTGTCTGTTTTCATGAACTGCTCCTCCTTGCTCCCTCTACGCTCTGAGTCCGTCAGCTACACTCTGTTGAGCCCACACTGTTAGAAACCACGTGGGCCAAGTCTGCTCTGATTGGCCTGCTGATCCACTCTGTCGTTATTGGTCAGTTGCTCAGCACGCTTCTCGGAAATGTCCCGCCTCATTTACCATATTTGGAATGCAGCCACTCTGACTCCGAGGGCCAGGGAGCAAAAACATTAGCACCTTAGCACTACTGTGCTACCACAGGCTACGGCATATCGTGGGCGTGCTACAGAAGTTAACGGGCGTGCAACATGAGCTGCTAGGCCACAACGAGCCAATGGGCTTAGATCAGATATCACACTGACAATGACGTCGGACTGACACATTTTTTTCGAGGGGGGCTAGAACCGAGCGTTACATGCAGCTAATGCTACAGCTAACAGGAGGACGCAGGAGAAGACTACAAATTAGAACTACAGCAATAATTTAGGACTAGCCTACAGTTATACAGCAGTAATTTAGGACTACAAATAGGACTACAGCAATAATTTAGGACTACAAATTAGGACTACAGCATTAATTTAGGACTACAAATTAGGACTACAGCATTAATTTAGGACTACAAATAGGACTACAGCAATAATTTAGGACTACAAATTAGGACTACAGCATTAATTTAGGACTACAAATTAGGAGCACAGCAGTAATTTAGGACTACAGTTTTGTCTCTGAAGGCAGGAAATAACTTGTTTACCCACTTAACTTTTTATGACAGTCATATTTTATGTCACTGATAAACCTGGAGGTCAGACTGTTTTCAGGTTGCTTCAGAGTTTCTTCACTTTCTTACATTTATATAAAAACACACAGAACCTGATGATTAATCATCTTTAAAAGTCGTTTTTATGATCAATGATTTATATATGTCAGGTTGTCCCAGACAGGAGGTGAGGATGTGATGTAACACCCTGACCCTGTGGACAGAAAAGTTAACTGTGGACTTCTTATCAGTGTTGTGATGTCAGAGCACGGCAGGTGTGTGACCTTGTTTTTTTTTGTGAGAATGGAAAAATCTAGAGAAGCATGATGTCCATGTGTCCTCTTTTTTCTCTGTGTGGGTTTTTCCACATGGAATATTTCTGGACCAGTTTTTTTGTTTTGCTAGCTGGAATGATTCACTTTTTTTTGTTTGCAGTTGAGAGAGGAAAATGTTGCAGCGACGCAGCGACGCAGCTCTGCACACAAACAGGGAGAGAGAGAGAGACACGGCCAGGTTAGAGGTCAATTAAAAATATCCAGGAACATGTTTCTAAATTCAGCTCAACATTTTGAACATTTGGGATTCAGAAAAATACTCCAGAGGCCCTGAGAGAATGGGAAAACAAGCTTTATGAATGGGTGTGTATGTGACTTCCTGTGCTTCTGCAGCCAGCCTCTAGTGGACACTGGAGGAACTGCAGGATTTTGAACTTCAGCATCAGAGGTTGCTGCTTGGTGATAACAAGTAAATCTTTGTTGTTAACTCGGGATCTTGACTTATTTATTTTGTTATCTCCGGATGACATCACTGATTTCCCCACGACAACAGGTGAACTTTGTTTTTTTTTCTTGATATCTTACATGAATTTCATCATCACCTCAGGGTGAAAACTCATCATCTCTTCAGTTATTTTGTTAGCATAAATAACAAGAGTTATTCACAAAGTTGTGGAGACCTGTCCTTCAGTCAGTCAACATTTAGGGACTGATTGTGTTCAATTTTAAAAAGTCAGGCCTAGTCCACACGTAGGGGGTATTTTTTTTTACACACGCTCAGTTCTCAAAAACATCTTTGTCCACATGAAAACGCAATGGCTGTCATGAGCACGCCAAGTCAACAACGATGTTCTTAACATGTAAAAATGTTCTCGCCATTCCTTTGCAATGACAATTTTATTTACAAAGTTATCCGTTCAGGCGCCTCTGCTCGTCAACATAGTAGGAGCAATAGTTTGTTTACGTCTGCTATCGTACTAATATCATGTCAAAAAAAGTGACAGCGTCGCTTAATGACGTCATTATCCCTGGAAGGATTCTTCCAAAATAAGCGTTTTCAGTGCCCTAAAACGTCGTTTGCGTCAGAAGAAAACCTCAGTTTAAAAAAAAAAAAACCTCCACCTGTGGACCCGGCCTCAGAGAGGAGCTAAACGAGGATAAAAAAATATCTTCAGTGTTTCTTCTTGTTTTTGAAAGATCCTCATGATGTCAAGAAAAACAATAAAAGTGCTGACTCTTTTGTTTGCTCCTCTCTTCCCGTCCCATCACTTCCTGTTTTAATGAACAGCGCTCTGTTTCGCTGTTTGTCCTTGAAACGTGCAAAGGAACAAACTGTCCAGAATATTAAGGAACACTTCCTCCTCATATTAGTGAGAGGCGTCGACAGTTTAGTGTCATTTCTGACACGTTCGGGACTCAATTCGTTTATTTTGGTTTCATTTCTAGTGTGGCTTTCATCATGTTGTGTTTAGTTCAGGATTCTGGTTGTTTTCTGTGTTTTCTTCTTGTTTTGCTGCAGCTGCTGGGCAATGCTGCGACTCATCAGGTCCAATCAACGGCTGTGAATATACTCCCTCTGAAAACTTGGTTTTCCAGTTATTGCTACTTCAGCGGTATCTGTGCTCTCTAAAGTAAGAGAGTATCTCTATTTTTCCCTGAGTGCTTTGCCAGCGTTCTAACCCTGTGTTTTTTTGTTTCCCTGTTTTTTGAGTGCCTCCGCTGCCCGGCCTCACTCCACCAACACAAGTCCACCCACAGCGCCCTCATCACCAGGCCTCCTGTGCATTATTTCTAAAGTCTGTAATAAATCCCTTAAATCCACCACCCTTGTCTGAGTCTGGCTTTTTGGGTCCAGCTCGAGCAATCGTCACAATTTCAATGTCCAACATTTCAAGAAATGGAGAAAACATTTGAGGATGTCAGTGATACAGTTTGATACGCTACTCTCGAACAACATGAAACACCAATTTCTGCGAGGCAATTGATCCTGGACAGCGGCTGGCAGAATGGTAGAGGCACTAGAGACACACAAACTCTCACAGACACACACACACGGCTGGATGAGAAAAATGCAGAAAACCGAACCTGCTCTGAAAATGTTTGATTTTTAACTTCTTGTTATTTTTTGATAATTATATTCCTGTTTCTTGAGCTCCCCCATGGGGGATCAATAAAGTTTATCTTTTATCTTTATCTTTTTTTTAAATGACGGCCAAAAATTTCAGATCAGTTGTCGAACATGATTGACATGACGTAAGATCGTATTCTCTTTCTTTTTTCTCGTGTCAATTTCGGGGGAAGAAAAAGGACTCGGTGTGGAAAGGCCTTCAGTCTCTAACTAGACTCTTCTCCTCTGTCGCCCCCCGGTGGTAGGATGAACCACCAAACTCCACCCGATCTGCAGAGTCCCTTTGCACCTTTAAGAAAAAGCTAAAGACCCAGCTCTTAATGAACACCTACGACCTTAATGATATTGATGAAGATAGTTTTTGTAAGATAATGACAGTTACAATATTTAAAATGATGAAATCTACTGGAGCGGTTCCATTACGTCTCGTAGCTTTAAGCTCAATAATAGGGCCCAGGTTTCTGTGAGTGCTGTCAGACTCAAAGAGGAGGACGTATGAATCATGTTCATCAACACACAACACGAGAAAGAGGAGCTGAGCCACATTCCTCCAGAGTTACAGTTTAAGATCCAGACGACACAGGTAACGTCTGCTGTCATAAAAGTCAACAAGCCGAGACATCATCATCACCGTGTTTGATTACACATATCATCATAATCATCATCATCACATCCGTTTGATATGTGCCAGTGAGAGGCGGCAGTTTGGGTTCTGCATTTTAGATTTTAGAGCTCCGGCTTTAATCCAGATCAAGTCTCATAGTCTCATACGAGCCGGGAGGTCAAAGGTCAGAGCCCCAGACGGAACAAAAGATGATTACCAGGCCGACAGTGAGCTCTGCTTTGTCCAAGAGAGTGAGATTCTGAGCTTTAGAGATTTAAAAAAAATCACATTTTGACACCTGAGAATGAAGAGAATCTTGTAAACAAAAAGAGGAACAACTGAACATCGTTTTATTTTGAAGGAAAGAACTCAGTGTTTGAGATGCACAAAGAGTTGTACATGTTCATCAGCCTTTTGTCTGGAGCTTTGATTCCAGATTATGGATTGAATGGAGGGCAGTGGGAGGGGGAGACTCAGCTAAAACTGAGGGGAGGGAGGTGCGGGGGTGAAGGCTGGGTACCCTATGTCCCCCTTTAAAAGCAGACGGGGTCAGATTACCAAAACGCTGACCCAGATATCTGGATTTAGTGTTTTGTCTTTGTGTGTCGGTTCTTTGACCAAACCTCATTAGATCTTTAACAACTTTTACCTTCAGCATGTACGACTGTGTTTTATTAACAAACTGTTCTCCTCTGGTCCTTCTTGCTGCTTGAGAAAACGTTATTTTGGAGGGGCGTTGGTGGCCTAGTGGTTAGTGCGTGCGCCTCATGTACAGAGGATATGTTCCTCGGGAGCAGGCCGGCCAAACATTTCTGAGCTGTTTGACTTTAGTTTGTGATCCATAACCACTTCCTGTTTCTGTGCCTAACTTCTTGTCCCATCTACCAGAAGATCCTTACTTTATTTCAAAATAAAAGCAGGGCTGAATTCAAACAGGAGTTAAGACAGTACAAAACTTCAAAATAAAAGCCTAGCAAGTTTTATTTTTAAAAGCTAAAAAATATAATTATTAAACAGGCAATGAAAAATTAGATTAATCAAGATTAACTTTTTTAATTTAGTGATTAATCTGGATTTTAAAAATGTAATGGGGCGGCAGTAGCTCAGTCTGTAGTGTGACAGACACACACTGAACACACTGCAGTCACTCTCTTTGTTGACACATTCCTACATTTTTAGAATTGATCTCAAACACTGGCTTCAAAAACCGCAGAACAGCGACTTCAGCGTGACAACAAACCAACGAGCCGCTGTTAAAGAGGAAGAAATTAAAAAGTGATGGTGTAACCTGACACTCTCACATGTGAGTCCTCGCTCAGAAAGTGCTTTGCTTTGCTTTGCTTTGCTTTGTGGTGAAAACCTGTGTGCAGTGCTTTTGTTAAGCCATGGTGGGGCCCCTCCTGTCATAACTCCGGGCCCTCCACAGGGGTCCAGAGCCCCCACTTTGGGAATCACTGGCCTCAATGCAACTTCTACTTATAGGCTGGATTACTTCTTCTAACATACTGTTGTTGTTGTTTATTGTTTATGTTCAGCAGCTGTTGGTTCTGCTTATTGTTTTATTTATCTGCGATTACTTTACGACATTTCAGATGTTCCTCTGGGTGTGGATACTTAGAAAACAGGAAGCCCCTGCAGCTGACCCGGATGTCGGGCCTGTTTATGTAATGAGCTGTTTTTTAAGGGGAAACAAATCCCACATATAGCCCTCTGCTGTCCCCTCCCAAAACCCCGGAGCACTTTGCCCAGTCATGCCCTTCTCCGGAGAACAAGGGGAGGAGCCTGGGGGCGTCACGTGGGTTAGTGACAGCCTGAGAGACGCCTTCTGATTGGCCGAGCTGCTCCAGACCCGTCCCCTCCAATAGGCTGCGCTCGGTGACGTCAGTGCGATCAGCTGTTGGAGCTCCACAACAACAACAAAAGAAGGAGCAGTCGGGGGACTGAAGAGGAAACGGACTGAAGGAAAGAAAAAAAGAAAGAAAGAAGAAAGAAACACTGTGACTCCCGATGTTCAGTCCTTAAATTAACCTTTTTTTATATTTTATTTCTTCCGCGAAGAAACCTCTAGTTTTTCTATTTTTCGAAAAGAAACTCGTCTACCTCAGTTTTCAAGGATTTTAATCTCGATTTGAAGCGTTTACATCATCTTGTCTGTGCCGCAGGTGAGTTCTTTGTTTTCTTCTCGGCGATCATCCTCGGGCTCCCGGGCCTCCTGTTGTCGGATTCAAACCACTTTGTCATCGACATTCAAGTAGAGAGACTTCCTACTTTAAGAAACAGACACACATCACTGAGGAACATCGCGTTATTTCGTGTTTCTGATGCTTTTTCATCCGGCTTCACTCCGCACAATTTGCGTCATCTCTCCAGGCTGGTTGTAGAAACTGGAGCTGGTTTCGCCCTGCAGAACTTCGTGTTTTCTCTCGACTAAAAACAAGTTAGGTCTGATGCTATTCTGGAAAAAAGGATCAAAATATATTTCAGGAGATTAAAGTTAAACAGGCTCTGCAGTCCTGCCCTGTCGGTGTAGAGTTACAGTCCCTCCCCTTCGTTTTTGTACCCAACACACAGGCTGCTGCTGCTGCTCCACTTTGTAATGGGACCAGTTTGCCTTTTTTTTTCTGTCCCACTGACAATCTGCTGAATCATATCCGCGCTGAAATAGAAAGCCGATAGATTAGTGAGACCTCAGAGGTCACAACCAAACAATAAAAACACAAACAAGTGGTGTTTTTATCAATAAAAAGGTCACACATGTCGAGTTTTCAGCTTTTTCTAAACGAGGATTCGGCTGCTCGGGTGTTTGATCGAACAAAACAACCTGAATACGTCACCTGGAGCTCCGGGGCCGTTTGTCAATATGTTTTTGACGACCAAACTAAACGGTTAATCGATAACAAACAACCTGCAGATTAATCGATTGTGGGCCTCATCGTTACTTTTAAGAAATGTCTCAGGAAAAAAGCTCGACATGCACTCATTTTAATTCAAGAAAAAAAGGAATTTGCGCCCAATCCTTGATTTTGTTTCATTTTTAGTCGAATATATTTATTTTTTTGGGGACTTTTTACACTTATCGAATACACTTTAAATGTCGTTCAGAGGAGATTTACCGATTTCCCCCAAATGTGTTAACACTGTGATGGATGACAATCGTTACCTTTGCATCCTCATCCAGTCAGATTAATATTAATATAAAGAAAAATACAATATTATTTCCATTCGCTAATTAGGCAGCTCTTGTTTGTTTTATTTGTTATGTTGGTTTGCTTCTGTAAATCCCTGATCATTGTCGGTCGTTTATAATCCAGCAGGCTCTGCATACATTACATTTAAGTACTGAGAGCATCGTTCATGACCTCCATGTTATGGATGAATAAGAAACGCGGTGTGATGTAATAGATGTAATGATGGCGGGGTCGTTAAACAGACTCGGTCACTCCTTCGACCGCAGATCAAAACCAGCCCTCCTTTGTGTTGTGCTTCATTATGATGATGAGCAGAAGACTTCCATATTTAGTGTTTCTCCCTGATGTGTCGTGATAGGGAGGATGAGGAACAGGTGCAGCAGATTATCAGCCTGCTGCTGCCGCTGTTTGTTGTTGTTGTCGGTGTGTCAGTTTCAGTTAAAACCTCTGACTGTCCGTCTCTCCTTCACAGCTGCTCGGTGTTTACTAAACACGGACTCGGGCGTTATTTTAAGCGAAAAAAAAAATGGCGCTGTTTACGTGTGAAAATATAAGGAAACCGAAAAATACGAGCCGCTTCGGGAGGCTTAAACGCATCACAGTCGAAGATGTTTAATTCGCTTCGAATGCTGGTGCGTTCAAGTGCTGGTGGAAAAAATTCGACATTTAACTTTTTTTAAATAAATCGCTCATTCTTGAGGTGTTATGACCAATTTGGTTAAAATAAATTGTTGTAATAATGTAGGCCTCCTAGTTGAGGGTTTGTGGAATTTACTGGTGTAAATGTAAATTGTACAGAAAGGTTGCAAATTAAAGAAACAGAAAACACAAAAGTGTGGTTGTTTTTTTTTCTCAAGGAAGAGCAAGAAAATTAGTGGTCGAATAGTTTGCAGTTAAATGTATATTTTTTTTATTGTGCAGATTTCACAGTGAACTGTAAAGAATAAGTGTGTATTACAAGTGATTTACAAAACTATGGATGAACAAAGAAAAACCCTGCTCCATTTGCATCACACTTCAGCCCTGAGTAGTGTCTGCAGGGTTTTTTTGTTCCACTTTTCCACCAATCAGAGGGTTGCATGTAGCCTAAGAAGCAGAAAGCAGGGGAACAGTAGGCTTAAAGTGTGAGTTGGGTCGTTGCAGACTTGGCTTTAATCCACGTTTATTTGTGCCAAAAGTAGCCTCCCTCCCCTTTTATACAGCAGCTGCAGCCAGACAGCGACACTGATCATTTCTTTCTCTGTCGACGGTTACTTTTCCTTTCCTGAAAGACTGTTCTCAGAGCAGCAGACCGGCTGCCAGCCAGCTGTGTGTGTAACCCCCCCCTCCCCCCTCCAAACACAGCAGATCTCTTTATTTACTGTTGAGTCAAACACAGGACAGGGCAGCTCCTCTCTGCATCAGCTCGATAAACGAGGAAGGTGCAGCTGCTGCTCGCCTCCATCAGGCCTGACAGGAAAAATAAATCCCGCCTCATTTTACAGCCTCATGCGAGCTCATGAAGCGAGCATGTGTATGTGTGTCAAAGAGATGAACTGTCAGTCTGCAGGGTTAGAGCTGAAGCTGTTTTAAAGGTTAGCTCATGAACTAAATCTTGACCTTAAGAGGTGGTGACCAAAAACCGAACCACAAGCGACCCTATTAGGGTAAAAGGAAGCAGCTGGACAGGCGCAGGCAGCTAATCTATGTTAGTGTGTTCTTCATTAACAATCTGTAACTCGTGGTATTTGTGATGTTATTCAGCAGCTCTCAGTGGCTAACAAAAAAGAAGCATAGGACAGGATTTTTATCCCCAAAAAAACAACAGCATCCTTTCAAACATCCAAATGTTAAGCATCTCCCCCTGCTGGCCATAAGAAGGAATGCAGATTAAAGGCACTCCCGCTTTGGCTTCACTTTTCAGACCCAGAGGCGACGTCCACTCTTTGTACACAGTCTCAAAGTTCACAATAACAACTTTACAAGGTGATAACAGAGGACACTGCCCCCTATTGGCAAATATGTTAACTTGGCAGCTTTAAGATTAAAAAATAAATTGATTTAAAGAACAGTTGCTTCTTTGATATAAAACTGAATTTAAAGGAGACTGGACACTCTTAAAAACATCTTTGAAAGGAAGTTGACTCGTGACTTGACTTTAAATCAGAGTCGTTGTGTAGAATTTAAAAGTTTGACAAGTAATCCTAAAAACCAAACCTGTTTTGATACCACAGGAAAAAGAAATGGAAGTTTTGAGGTCCTAATTTTGTGTAATGTCTTGTTTTTAATGATCAAAACTTGCAAACAAACTTCTGCACTGTGTCTGTAGTTCTTGAACTGAAATTTTGCAGATGTATTTGTGTAGTTAAAGAAATGTGATGGAGTTTTCTTGCAATTTTAGATGGTATCCTTCCTCTCTTATGCACCTGACTTATGAAATAGATGTTGTTTTTTAAAGCTTTGGTACTTTTGGGTGCTGTGGTTCAGAGTTTGCATCATTTTAAAACACTTCATTTTGACATCCAGCAGTGATGACACCTCCCCTCTCTCTCCTCTCAGGGCTCGTTTTGTTTGTTTTGCACTCGTCAAACCGACCCCCGACGCCGAGAGATGTCCAGCCTGTGTCTGCTGCTCCTCAGATGATCCACGACCACAGCTTATTGATGCACTTTAGCACCTTTCCGGAGCCTTCTCCCTGCCGTTAACCCCGCAGCTGATGACCAAAGTGCGCGCCACGCCTCCCCGCCGTCGCCCCGAGCCACGCGCCCCCCTCGGCCCCTCCCTCAGCCTCAGGCCCCCGAAGGACGTCCCGGGATGTTCCAGAGGTTCGCCAGTGCTCTGTTCGGGGACAACATGGAGGAGCTGAGCCGAGGAAACCGACCAGGAGACGGAAAAGAGGAAGAGGAGGACGACGAAGACTGGATCCTGGTCAACTACCTGGGTGAGTGGACTCAGAGTAAAACAAAGAATCCCATGTGTGGTTAAAACTGTAAAATATGAAATGACAAGGCACGGACAGCTGGTTTAAAAAAGACTCTAAAAGATGAGTCAGCGGGTTTTGGTTTCAGCTCTAACCCTCGACTTAGACCCAGAGCCGTCCCCCCTCTCACTGAGTCCTCCCCTCCTGACGGGCGCAGCAGCAGGAGCAACAACCTGAAAGACCCTTAATCACCCAAATATGCTTTAATTTAAAGGCTTTACTTTGTCTGCACACGCTGCAGGCTAAAAACCTGTAACCACATATGAACTCCTCTGAAACATGAAGTTAAAAGTAAACAGACTTATGCAGTTTGTTCAGAGACAGCACGCCTGCTGATTGAGTCAACTCGATGACAGCTCGTCTTTCTTTGTTTCTTCACTTTGAGCCGCCTGCATCCACATCCTCAGATCATTCAGTCAAACTCAGAGGGAGGATTTAGAGACGCAGAGACAGATACTGGATCGCTTTAGACTCTTTTAATGTCTGCTTCACATGAGCTGTCTGAGATATAAAAACATAGCACCAGTCAAAACAGACACGACAAGTTCAGCAAGTCACACACACACACACACACACACTGTACACAGTAACCTGACACACTGCAGGTTCAGCTCAGCTCTGGTTTGTCCCAGCGTTCACCAGCAGACAGACTTGACTCAACTTGACCGTCTCCGATTCCACAGCCGTGTGAATATTTCAGGGGGGAGGGGAAGGAGGGGGGGGGGGGGGGGGTTGCAGAGGCAGGCTGGCTGCATTGCCACTTCAGGCTGGGAGAGGGGGGGGGGGTGCAGAGAGAGAGAGAGAGAGGCATCAGGCAGTTTATGGTAGTCAACCTGGTCAAACAAAAGCACCAGAGGAGGTAAAAATAAACTCTGGAGGACTTGTATGGGCACAGAGCTACACACACACAAACACACACACACACACACACACACACACACACACACACACACACACACACACACACACACACACACACACCTGGATGCAGGGTTGTGTTTCTGGAGGTACAAACCGTTCTTGCTGAGCTCGGCTGCAGGGGGGATTTTCAGACGATTTGTTGGCAGTGTGAAGAGAAGCTCGATATATTTAAACCTTCAGTTTGTAACCAGATGAAAACGTCTCACTCTTATAGAACAGCTTTTCTCTCAGACACCTTCACATCTCTTCAAGTCATCCCGTGTTTAAGCTGCTGCCACAAACTGAACCATAAATATACAGATTTCTGCATGAAAAGTCACAATAACAGGACTCTAAAATCACAGCTCAGGTGAAACGTTGCATCCTGTATGTTGATCCTTTTTAAACCAGTACATTTAGTTATTTATTTTATCCATATGTTAGGCTGTAAACTGTCCTCAAATCAAGAGAAAATCTTTGTCAACATGACCTTAACCCTTTAAAACACAGTAAAGAAGTCTGCCCCAAAGTTACTGAAAAAAACCACACAGAGACGAACTACAATTCTTCAATTTATGTTTCACGCTTTTATCCAAAGTGATGTGCGGGAGGGAGTGCAGACCTGGACCTCCTCTGCCTTATGAGAGAAACTTGTGCAATAATATTCTTCAATTTTATGACAAACGAAGCGTTCCTGTTACCGATAACTCCCAGTTCATCCTCAGTTTTGGATGTTTTCATGAAACCTGTTTGCAACATGTTTCATCACTAAGTTGGGAACAATGAATCAGAGGGTAGCCGTCATCATCTTCATCAGACTGCATCAAAACGTTGTGAAAGCGACAACAAATTTCCATCCAGTGGTTAGAAACCTGTGCATGTTGCATAATAACCATGCAGCTGTGCAACAGTAAAGAACATGCTCCTCTTCTTGAAATGGTAAAACTGCTTTTTTTTATTTTAAAAATCCTGTTATTGCAAATATGGCTTTCAATTTAAGTGATTATATAAAGACTAATGAAATGAAATTATCCGGGATGAAAGTGAAGCCCGACTTCAAAGCTCAGGCTTCGGTCGTCCTGCAGACGTCCCCCATGCAGCACTAACTTTGTGAGCTGTGCACAGCAGCTGCTCAGGTGTTAACACGCAGACGGCCAGTGAAGCATAAACAGAGCTGCATGTCTGTGTTCTGGAATGTGTCAAGGTGTGAAGCTGCCTGCAAGCTGCTGGACCGTTTAGTCGTCTGAGGTTTCATCAAATCATTAAGGGAGGCAGAGAAAAGGATTCATTAACAAGTGCTACCAGTTGCAGATACATATTTAATACCCTTAAATGTTCATGCTTGATTTTGGGAGTTTGGGAGATTAAACTGTTTAAACTCTCAGCCTGCATGTTATAAAGTTTGAGAAATAGCAGGTGAGATCAGCTGTTAGTGTGCTCTGGGTGTCTCACAAAGGAGAGTTGTGCAGGAGGTCAGCTGGTTCCTTCATAATCCACAGCGACCTCATTAACCCCGTCACACCGCCTGCCAAATCGTCCCAAACGCTGCCTGACAACAGCGCTTGCTCCCCGCCGCGCCGACGTGTTGTGCAGCCGATACCTGAGCTCCTCGTTTTTCTCGAGGCGCCCGCAGCCTCTGCAGGAAGAGTTCAGCTGGTGAGAGGATAGAGTGTGTGCAGATCAGCTGGCGGGCGCTGAGTCAGCAGCCTCTCTGGCCTGTTTGTGGGTAAACAAGGATTCCTCTGTGAAGTCCACCCGGGTGAGGATGGAGCTGAGGCCACGTGTGGAGATGAGATCCAAAACACTGGCTCACATGCCGGGGGGGGGGGAAGAGGGTTGAATGGATACAGTCAACAGTGAGAGTGCAGAGGTCAGAGGTCAGGGAGGAACAGCTGATGACGGTGGCAACTTCATTTTTCCGCTCACTGCAGCAGCTTTGGAAAGTAAAAAAAATCTAACATGCCAACATGGATCCATATTCTAAGTTTATGTCCACATCCTTACTCCTTTAATATCCCCTGAGCATCCACACTGTAAACCCTGCTTTAAGATGATGTCGGGGGGAAAACAGAAAAATGTTGTTCCCCGACATGCAGGGTTCATATTAAACACAAACACTGCAGACACAGCAGTCATTGGCTGGATGCTCAAAACCTTTAATAAATTCACTTATTGCACGTTATTTTTGTGCTTTGTTGTAACTTGTTATGTTGTATTTGCTTTTACAAAGTACTGTGTAGATCTGCTCCTTACTCCTTAATGGAAACATATCATCTTCATGGTTTTGCATTTCAACATTTAAGCTCATGAAAACACAGGCATGTGCTTGAGCTTGTCTTGTTCCCACATTATGATTTACAAGCTCACAAACACACACGAGTTGAAAAAAAGAAAAAGACTTCTCACGTTTGAAAATTTGAGCTTTTTTTAAAGCACTTGAATGCAGCATTGTTGTTTTATTCTGCACACATCATCTTTCTCCTTCAGGGGGATTCTTCCTTAATTTTTGCTCGTACTAAAGTTTTCCTGATCCAGTCAGATTGTGAAGCTAAATAAAACTGACATGTTTTTAAAAGTTGCTGGAGAAAATCAGCAGGTCCCTGAAACAGAACTGAAATCAAACAGAGACGTCTGCTTAGTCCGCACCGAGGTTATTTTTAGTTTCCAGTCTGCCAGCCTGAGATCCTGTTGCCTCTTCACCTCATAACTTCCTGTGTCTCTGTGAATCATTAGACGCTGCTGATGTTGGATCAAAACAACAGCCTGACTCCCGGACTCTGGCTCGCCTCCTGTTTTTTGGTAAACAGCAGGGCTGCACGTGCAGCAGAGCGGGATGTTGGAACGAGATGATTTATGAGTATACATAAAAATAAGTGCGGCGGTTTGTTTCTGCAGCTCCGTGCAGAGGAGACAGTGTGGAGGGATCAGGTGTTTGTGTGCAGATTAAACAGCTCTGTTAGAGGGAGACGTGTTTAGCAGCATGCTAACACAAACATGCGTGCAGCAGGAAGAGCTTTCAGTGGAACATGTGATGCTGAGCTGTCAGGCCTGCTGCGGCTCTGTGGCTGCTCAGCATCATCCAAATGATTGTTTACATCTTGAGAGACTCGCTGCTGCCACTGTACAGACAGGACACAGCGCCCTCTGCTGGGCAAACACCTGTGTCTGGGTTGAAACAAACAGCAGCTGCTCTAAAGAAAGCCAATAAAATGACATCTAAGAATGAGGGTAAAGGATTTATTATGTCCAGGAATGAAAAGAAAAGTTACAAAAACACATATTTCACTGTGTTTGAAACACAAAACTTAAAAGCACTTACTCATCAGAGAAAGTCTTGAATCGACTGAACAAGAAGAACAAAGTTTAAAGCGACCTTCAGTGAATCAAACCGTTGAATCTGATTTGTTTGCGTCCCTCAGCTGAAGCCTGCTCCGCTCAGTGTGCCGACGGCCTCTCTCGCTCCACCGCCGGTCCTGAGGAAGAGGAGGATGACAACGATGATGAAGACCTGGTGATGATCCCCTCCCCCATGGCCAGCCCCCCCATCCGCTACGCTTCCTGCACCTCCCTCAACTCCACGGCCGACACCGACCCTGACGGAGGGCCGGAGGAGGAGGAGGAGGAGGAGGAGGAGGAGGATGAAGGCGAGAGCGGGTTCCTGCGTCTGGACGCCTGCTCCCTGGAGGAGAGCTGGTTCGTCACCCCCCCTCCCTGCTTCACCGGGAGGGGCAGCAAGCCCATCCTCCTGGAGACCAGCCCCCTGGAGAACCTGCTGATCGAACACCCCAGCATGTCCGTCTACGCCCACCACAGCCCCCCCAGACTCACCCTCGACGCCCTGCCGCGCTCCCTCGACCTGGAGCTGCAGGGCCTGTTGCCTGGAAACATGCCCCCCGCCCAGACGGCGTCGGGGGGGAAGGAGAAGGGCAGACGCAGTCTGGACGGCCCCCGTCACAGGTACGCGTAGAAGAGAACGTGATATGTTTTTTTTTTAAAAATGTTTATTGAGTTTTAAAAAAAAATCCAAGACACACAATTATATGGAAGCCCATTTTGCAGTTAAAAAAAAAAAGAAATTTGGCTTTGTTGAGATAATTATGAGATAAAAAGTCAAAATTATGAGATAAAGATCAAACTTTTCTCTTTGTTTATCATGTCCCATGCTCAAGTGGTTTATTCCTTGACTTCTGCTCCAGGGGCCTGTATGTACATTCATTGAATGTAGTCTTCAATGTGACCGCGATGCATCCTTGAATGTCATAATTATGACTTTTTATCTCATAATTTCTACTTTTTATCTCATATATCGACTTTTTATCTCATTATTCTGACTTTTTATCTCATAATGATGACTTTATTATGAGATTTTTTCGACTTTAAAGGTCAAAAAAAAAATCTCAACAAAGCCAAGTTTTCATTTTTATTTTTTTAACTGGCGGAAATGATTTACACATGCACATACACATTTATAAAATAAGGGGGGAAAAAAGTAAAATTTAATAATACAAAATAAAAAAACTTTAATACAAAATGTTGCAAAATTATTACTGTCCGTATTAAATAAAAAATAATGAAATGGAGTACATTGTTATGGATGATTTGTTAATCACAAATATTCTGCCCCAGAACAGTTTCTGCAAAAATGACCAAATTACAGACATTACCAACTCTTTACCAGCCGAGCTCAAAATAAAACATGACATGTTGATGCACAGGGCCGCAGCACGATCAACTCTTCATTATAACCATATTTCACACACTCACAGGAAGCAGATCTGGTTTATCTTGAGCCCTCAGTAATATCTGTGTTTTCTGTTTTTGCCGCCCCCTGCAGGCAGGATGTAGCGGCCGTCCAGCGTCGCTCCAGCCTCCACTCCGCCTGCTACGCCGCCGCTCTCTCCGCCCGACCCGGCCTCCTGCAGCCACGTGCCGGCAACGCCGCCCAACGCACCCAACCGCTGTCCCGTAACGCCCTGAGACGCCACAACCTGCTGCGCCCCCCGAAGGCCGGCACCGTGCACCTGCACCAGCCCAACCAGAGACACCTCAACTTCTGATGAGGCGTCTTGACAGCTCGACCTTCATCATCATCATCACCCTCTGAGCATTATGGGAAACGTACACTGGCCCCGTCACCTGATCTCTTCTTCTGTTTTTTTTTTTTAAAAAACAACACCAGCAACATCAGCCATTAATCACACCCCAGTCTGTTCTTTAATCTGATTGGACGGTGAAAATAAGGGGAAATGGCTGACCATTATATCAGCTCAAGTGGCCAGTGGGAGAAAATTCCCCCCTCCCCCCCTCCTCCTCCTCTTCATCAACCCTCCTCCCCATTGATGCTGAAAAGAAGGGATGAGAAAAAGAAAAGGTCATCCTCCTCCTTTTTGTCCTCGTTTTTCATCCTCCCCTCCGCTGGACCAGTTTGTGTCCAATCACAGAGTAGAGGCGTTGTCACGGTTACGTCCTCCTCTGCTCTCCTCCTCTTTCTTCTTCTTCTTCTTCTTTCCTTATGGACAACTTGATGTGTAGAATCAATGCTGTAGGTCACTTTATTCAGCGGCAGGTTCAGCGGGTTGCAGGATGATGTCATAGTGATGTCACAGCTGGTGGGATCTGGCAACTTTCTGAGCAACTCGGCATCAGGAGACATTTCAGATCCCGAATCACTTGAACATGTACAGTGCAGCAGCACAATGGTGCCATTTAATCAGTGCAGGAGTGTTGCGGTGGTCGCTCAAAAAGTTGCCAGTAGAAACGCAGAGTCATGAAACGATGAGTCGTCGTACTGGAGAGACAAACTGTGGAGGAAAAATCCCTCAAGAACCCCAAAAATGTTAGAATCAGCAATCTATTTCTTGCCTTGTGTGTATATATTAATGCCTACATTTCCCAGAATGCCTTTGAGCAGCTGCAACACGAGAGCCGGTCAATCAAAGGGACATTGACCCGTCAAAGTCTGCATCCTGTTTTTGTACTCTCGCTGTACAAACAGCTGCTCGACGATTGTTTTCAGCACTCTAGGGGCTCGTGTTGCGTCCTGATGATGTCACCGTGATGTCATCATGGTTATCTTCAGGTCATCTTCAGCTTCAGTTTGGAGATAAGACATTTAGATCAAACAAAAATCTGCGTCACAAAAATCGGGGGGTGAGGAGGCTGAAAAAGGTGCCGCCAGTGAGGCTGTTACAAAGCTGTTGCATTATGGGAAATGTAGTTATGTTGGAGTACACCCACTTAAAAGACTTAAACTTGGGATATCTCTACTTAAACATTTACCATCCTCTTTTATTTAATCTGTTTCAGTGCAATGCTAAACCTCTGTAGTACGCTGCAGAAGAGAACTTGTGTAATCGTTTGTCTTCATGTCATTTCATGCAGAGAAACCTCTTTGTTTCTAAAGTAGCAACACATACAAACACTTTGCAACTACACTTCCTTTTTACACTTACATAAAAAAATGTGTCCTTTTCACATTTTGGCAAACACTACCCGAGCATGAACATGAACGTGCTGCATTCAGATTATTTTGCTGTGAAAATGTCAGCTGTAGTCACCGAACGACGGAGGCGTCAAATTTAGAGTCGTGTCTGATTCCATCCTGAAACCTGTACTGTAGCTGCCTCGCCGTTATGTTCTCTGTTTCCGTTGAGATTGTTGACCACACTTACAGATAGACGCCCCCCCCCTCCCCCTCCCCTCCACAGGGTTACTTTCCCGCCTCACAGTTTGTCTCTCTCACATTTTGCAGCGTCCTGCTCCGCCGCCTGAACCTGCCTCTGACTCTGTAATTCAGTACTTTTCACAATATTTTTCTGAAAAGCTTAAAAAAAAAAAAAAAAGAAAGAAAAAAGACTGTAAAATTTACTGGGTTGAATATCACTAAAAGCCTTGTTTTAACGGTAGCTTTCGACATGAATAGAAATGTAAAAGAAGAAAATGTATTTAAAGAAAAAAAAACTTCCAAAATATTTTTTTGAAAAGAAAAAAACAAAATTACATATCAGTATGAAGTTGGTATATCTGCGTCTCTGGTTCTTTGCTTAGGTATGTGTGCGTTCTGTTAGCGTGCGTTCTGTTGCATGGTTGTAGAGTTGTGTTGCCGTGACGACGACGACGACGGTGGGAAAAAAAAGAAAATGGAAAAAGATTTTGTTGTTGTTATAATAATTATTATTTTGTTTGTTTCTTAAAAATGAATCTGCAGTCCACTTCTCAGGGTCACAACCAATCACCTTTACTCTTTTTAGGACAAATGCAGATTTACTTGACGGCTGATGAATCTTTGTGCGTGCTCGGACTTTTCCAGCTCCGTCCCGGCGAGCTTTTTTCCCCCCCTTCTTGAAAATGTTTTGAGAGGAATAATCGACTTCTTTGCTTTGGTTTTTTCTGGACTGTGAACATGAACTCTTGACGCTCTCGGTCGACTGTTGGAAATCCATCAAGGAAGAGAGAGAAGCTGTTGGTCTTTTTTAAAATTTTTATTATTATTGTTGTTTATATTTTGTTTCAAATGTACCGAACATGGTTTTTAAAACTCTTTTGTTTTTCATGTTAACTTTAGTTACATTTGCTAAAACTGTTAAAATATTTAAACCAAAAAAGTAGCAACAATCTTTAACCCTTCACTAGTTTCATATTAACGTTCTGTTGTTCTTTATTATTCTTTGTTGTTGTTTAACATGATGAGTGTTAGTTGAAGCTCTCGGCCGCGGCGCTCCGATTAAAGCGTCCGCTGTATCGGGGAACGTGGAGCCCGAGCCGCGTCGCCACACTGCAGGGGGAGAGATAGCATCCATCATACAGAAAGTGACTGAAGTGTACGGAGGCCAGCGGCTGCCAGGAAAAGAAAAAACAAATGAGAAAATTTACAACTTCATTATGAAAAAAAAAAACGGATCTGTTTCTCTGAATGAAGCGGATTGTCTCTCAGGAAAAGATCTACATTTCTTAGATAATCATGTCGTTAATCCAGAGAAACAAGAAGTCAGCACACTCCGCGTCCTTTAATGTTTGTATCATCTGGAAAGAGATAAAATGCGGACGTGTTTCATCAGCGTTCGCTTTAAAGGATTGTTTGAGTGCGCTCACTTTTCTGTTTGCTAGTCGTCGTTTTGCGGTCGTGCACCTGAAGAGTTTTTTACACTGTGCTCTTCCTTCTGCTGTTCTGAGATCAGAGAAACAGCTTTCTTCATGAAGTGCGTTTTGTTCTACGAGACCTTCACTGACATGAGTGAGCACGTGTTTGATTAAATCTCATTAGAGCGACTCCTCGTCTGATATTTGTGAGTTAAAACAGTTCAGAGTTTGTTAAGTTTCAGTTTCAGATTGACTAACTTCAGGGAAACGATTTCTTACTTTTCATAGATCTTTTTTTTTCTTTCTTGGCAGACATGAGCTTCCATATAACAAATTGAACCTTGAGCTGTTTTCACATCCTGCACTCTTGAAATCCTCCTGATCGTGTTACCTTGGGAGAGTCTTTGAGGAGTTTTGTGCATGTGTGAAAGCAGCTAAAAGATTCCTTTCGAGATTATTTCCCAGCATGCACCTGGAGGAAATTTACAACTATACCTATTGAGTGATAAGTGGAAACTGGTGGAGTTGTGGAGAGAGCGAGAACGCCTCTCTGATGACGTGTCCTCCCCTTTGAACCACAACAAAGCACTATTACATTTACTTTTCTGGAGCCGTCTGATAAAAATCTGCCACTATGTGCTGATGTTTCCTCTTGATGTGAGAGGCTAGACCTTCACGCGTTGTCGTTTTTTCTTTAAGGAATATTCTTAAAAACGTGTTTTATCGGCTGCGTCCTTCATCCTGAATGGCTGAAGAAGATGCTCAGTGATTGGACGCCGTCAGTGTGAACACTCAGCAGTCACTTGTAATCGATGGGTTTGGTGTGTTTTGCAGTGTGGTTCCGTTTGATTCTGTGGACGGTAGCGTTATTAAGAAGGCACTAACACATGTTTGTTAGGCGTCCGCACGACTCGCTGTACATAATGGTATATGATATATAGTCGAGTGGTTCTCTCTGGTGTATTTAAGCTCTTCTTTTACTTCTCGAATGTCTCTCTCTCTTTCTGCTCCGGTGGACTTTATTATTTGTGTTACTATACGATGTTTAAAAAAAAAAAAGAAGGCGAAACTTAAAGACAGAAGGGATCGGAGGAGCGAGGCGACGTCTGCTCCTCCTGCTGTCAGGAGCCTTTTTCAAAAAAACTGTTTTTATTGTCCACGTTGTGTCCTCAGTTCATCTCTCCATCTTCAGACTAACAGGGATTTTTAATGTTTTTGTTCAATGCCTTGAAATTTGTGGATCACGTGCCTTCCAGGTTGAAATGTTTATAATGACAATGCATCAATGAAGAACTTGAACTCCCTTTTTGTTTTACGTCCCGAGTGGACGTAATGAAAGAACCCCCCCTCCCCCGACCCCCCCCCCCCACACACACACACACACACACACACACACACACACAAACAGACATCAGAAACCAACTATGCACCACTCGGAGGACGTCGCCCGCCCAGCGCCGTGTACAGATTTTATAATGACTCAACAAACCAGACAGAATGATGTAGCAACACCTGTTTTCTCCTCGTTTGTTTTGAAATAACAGTGTGAAGAATATTTTGTGGCATTTCTATTTTTCACCAAGTGTTAGCCTCTTTTTATTTTATTTTTTGTTTTGTTGTGTAGTTTACTGGAATAATACAGCACTTTGCCAAAAAGAAAAAAAAGGTGTAGGATTCGTTAGGGTTTTTATTTATCGACATAATAACTGGTCTCCTTCTTTGTGTTTTTTGGATGTTCGACAGATCAAGTCACTCTGTTCTGATGTCAAAAGAAAAAGCTAATTACAATTGGGGGTCATCTGTTTTCAAACTGTATTAGTTAATACATGTGATCTCTTATTAGCCTTCAATAAATGTTTTCATACACAAATCTCCATCTGACACCTGGTTATTTATTGAATATTTCAAACTGAAATCAAAGCATCGCTTCAAATGAAAACAACACATTTTAGTTTTAAAGTAGAAATGAACTTCTTTAAAACAGCAGAAAATAAATAACTTGCATTTATAGCAAACCATTTTTCCGCAGTGTTTACATTTGACTTCTTTTTGTTCGGTGTCATCTTCCCTTAAGACAAAATGTGTCCAGATGGATTGGAAGTGTCATCATTCGACTCTGAAAATAATCAAAATAATCGACATGGGCAAGATTACATTGGTTAAAGGTTCTGAATGTCGGTTCAGAACCTTTTTTATATTCCATGCTATTTCATAACATGACTTTTTTATGAGATGAGATGAGATTCAACTTTATTGTCATTACACATATACAAGTATAGAGTAACGAAATGAGGTTTGGCATCTCACCAGAAGTGCAAATAAGCAGAAAGTGCAAGAATCTGTGCTATGTACAGTAATTACAAAATTTACAGATGTAGACAAAAAAAGTGAATTATGAGGTAAATCTGGATGGCTGGATTAATGGGATGCAATAAATATAAATATATGCTATAAATAAGTAATGCTACAAAATAAGTGTGTTCTTAGGATTATAATATACAGATTAAGGTGCAGTGAGCATGTTATACTAATAATATACAGATTAAGGTGCAGTGAGCATGCTATACTAATAATATACAGATTAAGATGCAGTGAGCATGCTATTCTAATAATATACAGATTAAGATGCAGTGAGCATGTTATACTAATAATATACAGATTAAGGTGCAGTGAGCATGCTATACTAATAATATACAGATTAAGATGCAGTGAGCATGCTATACTAATAATATACAGATTAAGATGCAGTGAGCATGCTATACTAATAATATACAGATTAAGATGCAGTGAGCATGCTATACTAATAATATACAGATTAAGATGCAATGAGCATGCTATACTAATAATATACAGATTAAGATGCAGTGAGCATGCTATACTAATAATATACAGATTAAGATGCAGTGAGCATGCTATACTAATAATATACAGATTAAGATGCAGTGAGCATGCTATACTAATAATATACAGATTAAGATGCAGTGAGCATGTTATACTAATAATATACAGATTAAGATGCAGTGAGCATGCTATACTAATAATATACAGATTAAGATGCAGTGAGCATGCTATACTAATAATATACAGATTAAGATGCAGTGAGCATGCTATACTAATAATATACAGATTAAGATGCAATGAGCATGCTATACTAATAATATACAGATTCAGATGCAGTGAGCATGCTATACTAATAATATACAGATTAAGATGCAGTGAGCATGCTATACTAATAATATACAGATTAAGATGCAGTGAGCATGTTATACTAATAATATACAGATTAAGATGCAGTGAGCATGCTATACTAATAATATACAGATTAAGATGCAGTGAGCATGCTATACTAATAATATACAGATTAAGATGCAGTGAGCATGTTATACTAGTTTACAGATAATATAAAGAATATGGACATAATATGAACATACTATAATACAATAATACAGATGGATGAGAGATGTGTGTGTGTGACCAGGAGGAGTGGTGGGGGGATGATGGGTGTGAGGTGATATGGAGGGGAAAGGGGGGTCAGCAGGGGGCGGAGAGAGAGAGGGAGAGAGAGAGAGAGACAGAGTTCAGAGTTCGGGGGGTAGAGTTCAGTAGAGAAACAGCTCTGGGGAAAAAGCTGTTCCTCAGTCTGCTGGTTCTGGTCCGGAGGCTTCTGAAGCGCCTGCCGGAGGGCAGGAGGGTAAACAGTCTGTGGGCAGGGTGGGAGGAGTCTTTAAGGATGCCGTGAGCTCGCCGCAGACAGCGTGTTCTTTGGACATCCTCAATGGCAGGAAGTGGACACCTTGTGATGCGCTGGGCGGTTTTTACCACCCGCTGTAGCGCCTTACGGTCTGCGACAGAGCAGTTTCCGTACCAGACTGTGACACTGCTGGTCAGGATGCTCTCGATCACACAGCGGTAGAAGTTCATCAGTACAGCTGAAGACAGGTGGTGTCTCTTCAGTGTCCTCAGGAAAAAGAGGCGTTGATGAGCCTTCTTAACCAGACTGGAGGTGTTAGTGGACCAGGAGAGGTCCTCTGTGATGTGGGTCCCCAGGAACTTGAAGCTGGAGACACGTTCAACAGCCATCCCGTTGATGTGAATGGGGTTGTGCATGCTTCCTCTTTCTCTCCTGAAGTCCACGATGATCTCCTTTGTTATCTGTTATATTACAGAAAAATAATGGGAGAAAAACATAAACATACACAAACATAAATGCAGCCATATATACCTGCACATACAGATGCCATTACACAATATATACACACAATAAAACATGTACACATACTATAACTGTATATAAAATGTATAAAGTTGCTGTCAAATAAATGTGGGTATCATAGTAGCTAACATTGTTATAATCAATTAACGCATCAAATCAACACATTTATTTCATGTTTAGATATAGTTGCCCTGTCTAAATAAATATAATAGCATTTTGATTTAACTGAAATAAACCTATTTTATATCATTATTATTATACATATTATATTATATATCATTATATATATTATATTATATATCATTATATATATTATATCATTATATATATTATATTATATATCATTATATATATATTATATTATATATCATTATATATATTATATCATTATATATATATTATATTGTATATATTATATTATATACCATTATATATATTATATTATTATATATGTATATATTATATATCATTATATATATATATATATATATCATTATATATATTATATATCATGATATATATATACATATATCATGATATATATTATATTATATATTTTATTCTAATATTTTATATTATTCTGTTTGACAGCTGCTCCACGTGCTCCTTCTGTTTACATTCTGCAGAGGAAGCACGCGGAGATCTCTGCTCGCTCTCTGATTGGTCCGACGTCACGGACGCCCCTCCCATGGGCGGGACTCACATGCGGAAGCTGTTTGTGTGCCGCGTAAAAAACGGTTTAAACCTCCATACATTAGAGATAAACTCGAACGTTACCGGAGATAAATGAGTTTTAAGGCTTCAGAGAACCGTTAAAGTTTAACCGGAACAAACGGAAACCGAGTTTAACACCGAAAAACCTTCCGTCGATCCGGTGTCCGTTAGTAATGAACGGAGCCTGTCGTTGAACACGGTAAATAACCCGTTAAACTCAAACTGACGCTTCTTTTTAACAGGAATCAGTGAAAGAGGAGTTTAAACTTCACGGTTAAACGTTTCGGTTCCGCTCGTCGGTGAAGAAAAGTCTCGGATTTGAACATTTAGCGCGTTTCTGTTAACCGGGAACGCGCATGCGCAGTGGGTATAAGCCATATGCGGATATAAGGATTGGCGCCGGCGCCACAGCTGATGCATTCATTCATTCATCACTGAGGAGGTAAGACCACCGAGCCGCTCACAGCTTTAAACTCACATTATAACATTTACAACACTTTACATTCACCTGTGATTATAAATATTACTCTTTTTAATCTTTAACGACCGGTTTCCTCTGAGGGAGTTTTCAGTTGAGTGGATTTAAATCTGGGAAAGTGAGACTCTGCAGACCTGTATTGTGTTTAAATTTATATTTTACTTTGTTTTATGAGGTTTTCATCAGTTTCACCATCTTTCTCCTCTTGTTTGACTTAATAATGACATCATGAAGGTGTGTTTTGGGACATTTTTGGGGGTTTTAGTCCAGTTAACCTACACTAACACTAAAGCTGCTCTGGTAACTTTTAATATCAGAAAATGACTAAATGTTGGTGTTTTTCTTTGTTGCATGTTTTTAATGTTTGAAGGCAGTGTTGAGCTGTTAGGATGTGAAGTCTGCTGATGGTCAGTGAGTCTGCTGGTTATTGTTGACCTAGTTAGCTCTCACTGGGTTTGGCTAAGTTTGCTAATTACTGTAGCTCCCCTGGATAACTTAGCATCGCAGAGGTCTCAGTTTAACCGACTTTTACGTCGTTTAACGGGCTTCTTGCAGCTGTGCTTTAACACATGTGACCCCCGTGAGTTTAATCCTGTACCTGAGATTAGTTGTAGTCCAGCACGGTACATTTTAAGCGGTCTTTGTCGGTAGTTTCCCCCCCGCCGCAGCTCGGGGAGGCTCGGCTCAAATCCTCCCGCTTCAGCGCTGCAGAAATTGGCGCGTCTTTGAGTTTCAATTCCCGAATAAAGTCAATATAACCCACTCTGCACTCATTCTATCAACACAAATGTTGTCTAAAGATGTGTGCTTAGTTGTTTAGGGTGAGAAACGGGGGTTTGAACGCAGCATTTTCGAGTTTTTTTTGTCTGAAATCGAGGGAACAAGCAGCCCCCCTCCTTCTTGTTGGCTGCAGACACACACTAGCTTCCAGAGCTTGTCTGGCTAGTTTAGCTGTTTATTATAACACAATTCTAACTGTTGAACACATGAATACAGAGATGTGAGTCTGCTGGTTTAAACATTTGGCCCTGGCTTTGTTAGTCGACTTTAATTGATTTTATTGAGCTACTTTAACCCTCAACTTTGGTGCTCAGAAGCTATTAAGTTATCTGTTCCTCAAGCTAACCAAGTCTTCTATCAGATACAAACCTGAGCCTTTAAAATGACAAGTCCTGTTTTATTCTGGACCTGAGTGATCTTTATAAGTCTCCTCTTTGACTACTCAGGACATGTGAGAGTCTTTGTAACTTGAAATAAGATTTATTTAATTTATTGAAGTCTTATGTAACCTCATCAGATTATTCATCTCTACATGTTGAATACTTGAGAGTCTGAGGGCCCAGAGGCTCCACATCCTGGACCAGATACAAATAAATAATTGATTACCTTTTTAGTTTCTACATTATAATGAATAAAGTAATAAACATCATAATTCCCCGTCGTGTGTTTCTGTGAATCCTAATCTCACCGTCTTCTCTTCTTTGTGTTTTTCACAGCGGAGCCATAACTAAATTCAACAAAATGTCCAGACGCAGGTGAGCAGCTGGTGGGGTTTTGTTCTCAGTTTGGGGGTCTGGGGGCCCACAAGGGGGCCTCGGCAGAAACAGACAAGGGTCCTCTTTTTTTTTTCTTTTTTTTTTTTTACCAGAGCGGGAAGACGTGGCTGAAATAGTCATCAGTTATTCAGAGTTTAAATACAGATTCATTAATGATGTTTTAGATGTTAATGTAGTGTCCTCCACAGCTGAACGATCAACACTTCACGACTTATAGTTGACATGTGAATACCATTTAATGTGCAATATTACTTGAAGTAGATCGACTCCTAATGTGCAGTAATACTCCGGTTTAACATTAATGTGTGATAGGAATCATGTTGCATAACAGTTAATGAGCAATACTATTATTTTGGTTCAGAGCGTCTCCTCTTCAGTTGTTTTTTGTGACATCTCGTGTGCATCACTACCCGTGGTTAACGCCATTTAACGTGCAATTTAATACAAACGAGAGGCAACCATGTGCAAGGGGCCCTTAGCACAGAATACTTACATCTGTGTGGCTGAATGTGAGGAATATTGTTCTTACTTGGGCGATGTGCAACAACGATAAAGACGTTTAATTTTGTCTTCAGGCGTAAAACATCTGATGACAATCACAGCCTCTCTAATTAACTTAAACTTTATAACATCTAAATCAACAGACATCATCCAAAGTCTGTTCTAGATTTGACTTAATGCCTCATACGAAACATTTTCTAATGCGTGTTCAAACTTTAAGATTTAAAAAACCTTCAGGAAGATTATAAATTAAAAGATTTAAACACCTCCACTCGGTCACAGCTAAGATAAAAATGTCAACTATCACATGAAATGTAAATGTTTCACTGCACATGAAAAAAAAGAAGATGGCTGTTTTTCTGTTCGTACTTAACGATGTGGAACTTTGATTTCTGGTTTCAGTGGTCGCATCACTTTGCAAACCAGAGATTCGAACACACCTGAGCCGACAGTCAGAGCCCCGATAAAGAAAAGGAAGTCAGAGGTTTGTAGTGTTTGATGCTCATCACAGATGTTTATTACTTCCTGTTTCATTCCCTGTTTGTAGCGGTGACTTTGGACTCACCCGTTTGTTTCTTTTCTTCATCTCAGCCTTCAAAGAAGAAACTTCAACCTGCAGCCAAGAAGCAAAGCTATGAGATACAGGTCAGTGTGTTAGCGAGCCATTAGCTCTCAATGATTGTATGTGTGTGACTGATAAGAGCTTAAAACTAGAATGTTTATTATCTCTGATGCCTCCCCTCCCCTCCAGTCCGCCCTGCAGCATCCCATCTACAGATGTCCTGTGATCACTGAGCGTCCATTTTGTTTTCCCCTTGTGTTCACACATTCTGCAGGACGTTTGGGGCGGGGGGGGGGCTTTTAAAATCAGTTTTAAAATTCTTAATCCCCCGTTTAACCGTCGTAACAACTTTCACATCCTTCATTGTTCTGGACAAATATCATGAAGTTAGTTTTTGTCTCCTCTTGATGAAAAATCTGGAGGGTAAAAGTGACTCAGGAGTTTCTGCAGTTAAAGTGCACAACCTTCATTTCACCACTAGGTGTCACCGGTTAGCTTGATTGGAAAGTTAAACATCACAGCATGAAGAATCTCTGGATTTGATGTTTATTCAAATGCAACAAATATTCCTACAAGAATTAGAAAATATTGCAACAAGATAATTAAATGGAAACAGGAAGAGTATAAACGTATTTAACTGGATATGATGCTCAAAGTATAAACTCCTAAATCCATCTCATCTGAGCGAGTATGCTCGGTCAGATTTTCATACCGATTCAATACATCAGGGAGTGTCACAGAGTTAATATACAGAGAGTCTCCTCGTGTTCTCAAAGTCTAAAATCCAACATTGAAGATTAAACTTCAGTGTTTTCTTGTCCTTATAATTATGTTCAGTTCAACACTCGGCATGTAGAGAAACAAACCGGCTTTATAGGAAGGTCCTGAATGAAGTTTTAATCCTGCCACTTTCTGCAGACGAGAGAAGTTGTGTTGCTGTTCATTTAGGTGGTCGTTTACAGGATCATAAGAGTCAATATTAGTTTGTGACGTATCATCCTGTAGACTGAGGTTCTGCTTGTACTCTTCTTCACCGTGTTTTCTTCTCCCTTCAGAAGTGTTGGTCGGAGGACGGAGCGAGTCCGTGCATCCTCATCGAGACTCCTCACAAAGAGCTGGAGCCTTCGGATCCGTCCAGCTTCAAGCAGTACACATTCAAGAACCTCTTCATCAAGGCCTCCCCCATCCCTCGCCTCAGGTGTGTGTGTGTGAGACACGTCAGTGGAGCTGCTACAGCTCAACGCCTCACACCAAGCTGTGACTCCTCCCTCCTCTGTATTCAGAGGTCAATGCCCTCGTTTCACATCACGTTGCTTTAAACTTATTTTTTCCAGATTTCAGGGATTCTTCTCAGGATGAGCCTGAAGCTAGTTGTGTTTTTTGTTTTCTCTTCAGCAGAATATGACTAGTTTCTACCTCTTACACTCTGAAGTGCAGAGTTTTCAAACTAAACCGTGTATGAAAGGTTAAAGTTTCCTTTTAGCGCGTCACTAAAGCGCTCACTTTTGTGTGCTAGCCATAAAAACTTGTGATGTGATGTGTTTGAAAATGAGGATGTTTTAGTGTCGAGACTGTGGAAGAAGAAGAATGATGTGTTCATGAACAAAAAGATGCTCAAAGCTTGTTTTGTTTCTCCTCCAGCTGGGCCAGTTCAGATGACGTCTGGATCAAAATGCTCAACAAGGAGCTGAAGTACGTTCACGATAAAAGTTACCTCCAGAAGAATCCCAAGCTGCAGCCCAAGATGAGGGCGATCCTGCTCGACTGGCTGCTCGAGGTGAGGAGGCAGCGAGTGAACAGATCACTCTGTTTGTCTTAACACAAACACTGGATACATATTTAAAGAGTTGTGTTCTAAGCTCTTTGTGTGTTTTTGTCTGTTCAGGTGAGCGAGGTGTACAGCCTCCACAGACAGACGGCCTACCTCGCTCAGGATTACTTCGACCGCTTCATGTTGACTCAGGAGGACATCAGCAAAGAGTACCTGCAGCTCATCGGCATCACAGCGCTGTTTGTCGCCTCAAAGATGGAGGTGAGTCCCTCCTCTCGTCATCTAATCACAAAAACACCCCGTCTCTCTCGTCTGTTCACCTGTGACGGGAGGCGTTAAACTCTGAGCATCAGACTCGTTTATTCACAAGGTTAAAAATAAAATGTGTTAAAGTCACAGCTAACTGCTCTGTTAAAATGTCAGCAGCTGTGTGTGTTTTATTAACTCTTCTCTTCTCTACAGGAAATCTACCCCCCTAAAATCGCGGAGTTTGCCTACGTTACAGACGGAGCGTGCGACATGTGGGACATCCAGCAGACGGAGCTTCACCTGCTAAAGGTGAGGTTCAAACGACACACACAAAGAAACCTCTCAATGTTTGGCTCAAAATCCTAAAACTTTACAACTTCTGTCAGAACACCTGTGAGGTTTCTCTCACCATGCCTTCAAACCTAAAGCAAATTCATTTTCACACAACATCTTTCAATAGAGATGACTTGTTCAGATTCACAGTAAAAATGTGTCTATCCACACTTCATCAAGAAAAACAGCAGTTTCAAATATGTTTGCTTGTCTTGAGAAATTGAGACTTTTTATAAATGTGCATCAGGAAGTTGTCATTGCAACTTCTTCTTAAACTGAACTGCAATGAAATCGTAAGCAGATCTTTAAATTTGGGATCCAGTGAGCCGGATTTCAGCCGCTGACTGATCCATCCATGTTATCGGGGTCATCAAACTGCGACCTGCTCGGTCTTAAGCAGCTGGAAGTGGCAGAGAGTGCAAAGAAAAGGACTGAGCGGCCGTCTTTAAACCTGGATCGTGCACTCACACTGTCTTTGTTCCACCCTGCAGTCACTGGACTGGAACCTGTGTCCGGAGACGCCCATCTCGTGGCTGAAGCTGTACGCTCAGGTGGACGCTCAGAGGGAGGGAGAGAACTTCCTGGAGCCGCAGTTCTCCCAGGAAGCGTACATCCAGATCACAGAGGTACGTCTGCACCCTCGACCGTCTGATGTTCTGTGAACGCTTTGAATGCAATGATCTCGTCTGCTTCTAAATGACACATAACCCTGACCTTTGACCTCTTCTGGTTGCAGCTGTTGGACCTGTGCATGATGGACGCCGGCTCGTTGGACTACAGCTACAGTGTTCTGGCTGCTGCTGCTTTCTGCCACTTCTCTACGTTTGACGTTGTTCATAAAGTCTCAGGTGAGTTAGAGTTTCACACCTGCAGCATCTAAAGGTCGTTTTCTGTCTCCACTCAATGCATCTAGAGAACGTTTTTTAAACCTGTGTCTGTCGCGTCTCCAGGTCTGACGTGGGAGTGTGTGTCTCCGTGCGTTCGGTGGATGAGTCCCTTCATGGACGCGCTGCGCTCTGAAGCGACGCCTCAACTCAAAAACTTCCCCAGAGTCAAATCTGACGACCGACACAACATCCAGACACATGTGGCGTATCTGGACCTGCTGGTGAGCGAAACAAACTCTGAACGATGCGATAAAACTCGCTGTTATGTGAAGAAACTTTGTCTTCAAAACATACAGCCTGAAAAAGGCAATTTTAGGATTTTAAATTTCAGATTATTTATTGAACTTTAATCTCACTTTTGGAAATCGCCTGTATTAAAACAAATGTGAAGCTTGCTGAGAAGGAGGACTCACTTTCTGTCTAATCTCTGATGCAAGTCACGAAAGGACGAGGGAAGAAAAACAGGAGCTGAATCTTTGCTTTTGATAACCGACAGAAATGTGACTTTTTGATCCGACACACTTGAACACGATACAATCTGTCGTTTGAATGATCGATGGTTTCAAAAGTACTGAAGCTTTAACAAATCCAGCTACATATCGACAGCCATATTTGTAACCTGAAGCTGCAGCAGGAGAGAGAGCGATGTCTACATTGTGCAAATACATCGTTGACATTTCAGTACTGGAAGTTTGACAATGTTTTGTAACAGTTCAGACTCAGAAGATTTAAAAACCTGACTGAGGATCTGAAGATTCTGTTACAACACAGTAACTTTAAACGTTTCAGTACTGTCCATTTAAATTAACAGACTGGATCGTTATGAATTATGTTGTATTGGGGTGCTAAATGGCCTAGCGGTTAGGCCCCCCAAATACGGAGGCTGTAGTCCTCCAAGTGGCTGGTGCAGGTTCAAGTCTGGACTGTAGTTCCTTTCCTGCATGTCCTTTCTAAATAAAGTTTAAAAAATAAAAGCAAGTATCACAGAAATGAAAATGTTGACTGGGATTAATGTCCTGAGTTTCATCGT
Organism: Labrus bergylta; assembly: GCF_963930695.1. Lineage (NCBI taxonomy): Eukaryota > Metazoa > Chordata > Actinopteri > Labriformes > Labridae > Labrus > Labrus bergylta. The sequence goes on from NC_089202.1 coordinate 30,534,499, forward strand.
CCTGTGATGTTAAAATGTGTCGACAGAATGAGATGGTAAAGCTTTAAATTACCTCGTTAAAACACCGTCTGTGACTCAGCTTGAAGTTCCAACCAATAAGAAGCAGAGCAGGATGCATGCTGGGTAGAGAAAGAGCCAGCTGTTTGGGGTCTAAATCTAAACTTTTTGTGTCCTTCAGAGGAAAGCTCAGGAGCGTCAGATGGACAGCTCCGACTGCCAGCTGTCGCCCGTCGCCGTGGGAGTGATGATGACTCCGCCCAGCAGCACTGAGAAACCTGCCAATCACTGAGCAGGAAACAGGAAACAAAACAGCGCTACCTCTCGTCCTCAGAAGTGACCTCGGACCACACGGCGGCTCCTCACCGGGGGAGACATTTAGGGAAACTTTGTAGCGGGTTTAATTTTAACACTAAGTCAGGATTCGGGTTCCTGACGTCTTCTGAGTTATTTGCTTTTATAAAAAAATGCAAAGATGGAGATTGTCAGGAGTGGCAGACTTTTGGCAGGGACGGAAATGTTTTTTTTACATGATACAAAGAGTAACCGGTATGACCTTCACCATCGTGTGGCAGCTGGTTGTTCTGCTGCGCTCTTATTTTGAAAAACCGGTCCTGGTCTAAGAGGAGCCAGAGGACTTTGAACCTTGTGAGGTATTATCTGGGAGTTCTACTGGTGCTTTTCTTCAAGTGTGAGGCTTCAACGCTCTCGGACGGAGCTTCAGTCAGATTCTCAGGAACAGAAGAATGAGAGAATGTCTCATTTTCTACAAATATTTAATTCTACTTTCAACGGTGGAAATCTCCTTCTTAGTTAGTACCCTCGCCTAAAAATTCCCATCGAGCTGTGTTTGAATCGCAGCCGACCAAACGATGTGATTCTTGAATGAGCCGGAGGAACAATCAGAGGTTTGCTGTGAACGTCTTGAAACCCGGAGGTGCTTTGAACGCACCTCTCCTGTTTTATGCAGCTCGATAATAATTCCCTTCTTTTTTTTCTTTTTAAAAAAAATTCATTTCTTGATCAAAGTTGCGACGTGGTTGCACGTTCTTGTTACATTCCTGGAAGACTTGACCTTTCATAGGAGGATTGCCTTCAGTGTGCAAAGTTTGTATTTATTGATTTAGCGTGTGGAATGAAATGTCTGTTCATATGTTTAAAGAATCTTTCAGCGAGCTCGGTTTGATCACTGCCAAAGGCAAAAGCTATTTATGATTCCAGCTGTTTCTGAATCACAGCTCTTCATTCAATGTTGTCCCCTAGCCTGTCCTTTCTTAGTGCCTTTAAAAAGAGAGATGAACTGTACCAGAGGTTTTTAATTTAAACGGGAGGGAGCGGAGAAGGACGCTGACACCAACAAACCTGTGACTGTGACCCTGCAGTGAACCAACAACCATGTGGACTGTATGTAGATGATAAAGAATGTATGTTTCTGTAAATACAACAATTACAAATGTGTATTTTTCTTTTATATTGGAATGTTTTAAATAAAACAGTGTGAAGAGTAAAGTGTGTTATTGATGTAGAGAGGGATCTTTGATGGGATTGGCTGACAGTAGAGATGCACTGATCAGGAGAAACAAAGACCATGTTTGTTTCATGACTTCTTTCTAGTGTAGTCCAGACCACCAACCGAGACCAGAAAGCTGTGAGACAGAGTCAAGACCAAGACATTAAGGTATCGATGCATCCCGAGCTGCAAGTTTCAAGTTTAACTTTATCTATAAAGCACATCTCAAACACATCTTTTTAAACTGTCATATTCAGTCTGATCATTCTCCATCCAGTCTCATAACTTCTTTACTTCCTGTACATTTGTGTTTTTAATGTTAAATTTATCGTTGTGTTGTTTTTATCTCTGCTCTGTAAGGTGACCTGGAGAGTTTTGAAAGGCGCCTTTAAATAAAACGTATTATTATTAAAAACAACAAAGCCTTACCACAGAGTCAAAATGTAAAATAATTTATAATAAAATCTATTGTGCTACATTATGATCAGATTATAGTAAAACAACTTTGTCATGGTGAAGAGATGGAGCTTTAAACTCTTAATTTACAGATGATTTCACGTCTTCAGTTTAAAAGTTAGATTTTTTTTTTTTTTTTTAATGATCAAAATGGAGACGAGTCAGTCGTTCCTTGCAGAGTGAGAACAGAGCTGCATAGAGACAGATTTATTCAAACGTCCTGTGGCTCATGAGGAGTTTTTCTTTGAGATATCTTCAGATTATTGTCAGTAAAAGCTTCAATGTGACTAACTGGAGCTTTTAAACACTTTGCATATTCACTAACCAACATTACAAACATGCAGGAAGTGAAAATGATCCACTTAACTCTGAATTTATCAAAGTCATCATAAATCTAAAAAAAACAAGTTTTTATAAGCGCAGTCATCTACGCTGTCACCTCAGATTTCTTCCTCAGTCAGTTTGTGAACCTGCAGGAGGTCTGCAGCAGCTTGAGGGTCTTCTTCATGGTCTGGACTTTGACGTCCGGTTCAAATTATCATGAAGAAATCATTCACAAACCAGATGTGTTACATGTTATGATGCATGTGTCTTCATGTTGTACTGCAAAGGGCCGTCCATGAGGAGGGGACACATGGCGAGGGCCACATGGAGGTTAGATAAAAACCAACATGGTTCTTTTTTCATTTTTAGCAACAACAACCACATTTAATTTTTCACCTTCATACTCACCATGACCTCTTAAAGCAACAAGAACACACGATGGATTTATTGTTGCTTCAGTGAGATGTAGGCTGTTCTCTCTTCTTAAAATGGTATGAACCTTTTGTTTGGTAACGGTCCCGACGTTAGCAGGCGCAGAGGGAGCTAATGTTAGCCAGGATGCTAGTGCTAACAGTACTGATCAAATGTGTAAACGTAGATTTAAATCATAACCCCAGGACGGCCCGTGCACTGCGCCTTTAAGAGGACATTTCTGAGAGGCGGGGAGACGACAGAGGCAAACAGGATGACACGACATGAAAGGTGTTTGTGTGAATGAGCGCTCTCACCTCGTTCACACGCTGCGGTGTGACGTAACGGACGACTTGAGGAAGCTCAAACTGCATCAAAGGAACTCAACTTTACTTTCTGCATGAATCATTTCACTTCACTGCAGAGATGTTTCCCTGTGTGAGCAGAGAAAGAGGCCGAAACACTCAGAGTTATTTTATTCATTATTTGGTGTTAAATAGCGACACAGCGTCTTTTTCCTGAGCTGTGGTTGGTCGAGCTTCAGTCCAATAATGTGACAGTGACTTTCAATATAACACACTTTATATCAGACTGTACACCTGAGCCCTTCCAGAGAGGGGGCGTGGTCAGACACAGCTCATTTACATATTTAAAGGTACAGACACAGAAACAGCCTGTTCAATTCAATTCAATTCAATTTATTTTGTATAGCGTCAACTCATAACAAGTGTTATCTCAAGACACTTTACAAAAGAGCAGGTAAAAGACCTTACTCTGTCTGTTAACATTACAAAGAGAAGGTAAAAGACCTTACTCTGTCTGTTAACATTACAAAGAGAAGGTAAAAGACCTTACTCTGTCTGTTAACATTACAAAGAGCAGGTAAAAGACCTTACTCTGTCTGTTAACTTTACAAAGAGCAGGTAAAAGACCTTACTCTGTCTGTTAACTTTACAAAGAGCAGGTAAAAGACCTTACTCTGTCTGTTAACATTACAAAGAGCAGGTAAAAGACCTTACTCTGTCTGTTAACATTACAAAGAGCAGGTAAAAGACCTTACTCTGTCTGTTAACTTTACAAAGAGAAGGTAAAAGACCTTACTCTGTCTGTTAACATTACAAAAGAGCAGGTAAAAGACCTTACTCTGTCTGTTAACATTACAAAGAGCAGGTAAAAGACCTTACTCTGTCTGTTAACATTACAAAGAGAAGGTAAAAGACCTTACTCTGTCTGTTAACTTTACAAAGAGAAGGTAAAAGACCTTACTCTGTCTGTTAACTTTACAAAGAGAAGGTAAAAGACCTTACTCTGTCTGTTAACTTTACAAAGAGAAGGTAAAAGACCTTACTCTGTCTGTTAACATTACAAAGAGCAGGTAAAAGACCTTACTCTGTCTGTTAACTTTACAAAGAGCAGGTTGTTCTGGCAGGCCGTCAACCAACTTCTGAGCAGGGCTGAAATAGAGGGGTTTATAGACATGATCAGATACAGGATCAGAGTGGATTTAGAACAAGAAACTTTACACATGTTTTGAGGAGCTCTGAGAATTATTTACACTGAAGAGGAGGAGGAGATGTCACCTTTAAAGTCTCTTTGTCGTGATGCTTTTAAAGTCATGTGTGTGACATAAATCATCTTTTCCTACAATAAGTTATATTTAGATTTCTTTGTTTTTTGGATGAATGGTCACTACAACTTCGAGCTGCAGTAGATTAAACTTTGACTCCTCTGTTTGTCTCCCCCCCCGACACACACACACACACACACACACACACACACACACACACACATACACACACAAACACACACACACACACACACAAACACACACACACACATACTCAACAGCAGCTCTCGGTTTAGTGCGACGTTTGTGTTTGGGCAGACTCGGGGAAAACAAAGAAAATCTCCAGCATGTGTAAAGAAAAACATCCAGGCACTAATGAGACACAAGACGTGTTAAAACAGTTACTTAAAAAACAGCCTGAAGATGATTCAGTGTGTGTGTGTGTGTGTGTGTGTGTGTGTGTGTGTGTGTGTGTGTGTGTGTGTGTGTGTGTGTGTGTGTGTGTGTGTGTGTGTGACTGTGGCCTTCACCCTGTGTGTGTCTGACTGCTTAACATCACCGTTAAATACCTTTCAGTGTGTGTGTGTGTGTGTGTGTGTGTGTGTGTGTGTGTGTGTGTGTGTGTGTGTGTGTGTGTGAGTGACATATATAGGGTATTCTGGCAGTGAACAGAGGCCTCCCTTCATATAGATGCCCCCCCCCCCCCCCCTGCAGAGAGAGTGTATTGTGTTGGCCTGGGAAAGCGTGGCCTCGACCTCACACACACACACACACACACACACACACACACACACACACACACACATACACACACACACACACACACTTGTGAGGACCTTGAGTGACACGATGCATTTCTTCACAACAATTGAGAAAACGGGCACATCCAAAACTTCACATCTACAGCTGTCAACGATCACGTCTCACGACTGAGAAGGAAGTTACACAACAGAGGGGAGCGCCAAACTTACTGCAGTATGACCCCCCCCCCCCCCCCCCCCCCCCCCCCCCCTGTAGTCATGTGTGCAGGAATAGAGCTTCATGTAGAGGCTGAAAAACTGTGAATTATCCAAATCTGAAGTCTGTAGATCCAGACTCCACAAACGTCAGAATCTGCACGTCGCTCAGTCTTTACACCAAAATGAACTCAGTCACTTCCTGACTTTCTGTTTGTGAATTTGTCTCAGAGCTCATAAAGTGTTTTTTCTAAAATATAAATTAGTTCTGTCCGTGTTAAAAGTTTTTTGTTTTTGTCATTTTATTTTATAAAATGTAACTGTGTCTCAAGCTTTGTAAAAGTGTTTCAAACTTTGTGATTTTGGTTTGCACTTCCCAGCCACCGTACTGTAGTGCCCCTTGTTTGTTTTTGTTTTTTTAACTTGCAGACATTTCTCTTTTCTTTAAAATGATTTGGTTTAAAATTAGCAAACCCTCGGAGGTGACTTCAATAACCCTAAACCAGACAAGATGAGGACGTTTCTTTTTTAGTCTTTTGTCTAATGTTGAGTTTGTTTTTTATTTCTTCAGATTATTTCCAGTAAAAGTTTTGCAGGTTTCTTAATGTGATGCTTTTAAACACGTTCCAAACGTCTCATGATGTCACATCCTCATCACTGATGAGTGAACTGATAATAAAACATCATGAACTTAATGAACATGAAGGTTTGATTCCTCTTCTTGTAGTTTCTTCACATTTCATTTTGAGTGCTTCAGTTTGAATGTTTCTCTCTCAAGGAGAAGTTTAACAAACAGAAGAATTAAAGTCGAGAACATCTCAAAGTGGTCGAGTAAACGCATCACAGCTCGCTGCGAGGAAACACAGAGCCCCCCCCCCCCCCCCCCACTCCCCCCCACTCCCCCGTTATAGAGGTCAAAGACAATACAGAGCAACCAGACAGAAGCTGCTGCTGCTGCAACCCCCAACTCTCCCTCTCTCTCTCTCTCCCTCTCTCTCTCTCTGTCTCTCTCTCTCTCTCTCTCTCTCTGTCTCTCTCTCCCTCCCTCTCTCTCTCTCTCTCTCCCTCTCTCTCTCTCTCTCTCTGTCTCTCTCTCTCTCTCTCTCTCTCTCTCTCTCTGTCTCTCTCTCTCACACACACATTGTGAGGTCCTCCTCCAACATTTTCTAACCTCATCCTAAAGAAACCAAACCTCCTCCGTACATCCGCCCTAAAATAAGCTCTCAAAGTAAGTATGGACTCGTTAAATTGTCCTCCTGGTCGTCTGATCGTTCATCTCGTCTCACTGATGACCTCCGGACAGCGAGGAGGAAACTAACGGGCTGACGAGGGGGCACAGCTGGTTTTTACAAGAGGAAAACTGCACCTGAAAAGTTTTTCCCAAAGCGTTTGGCAAATTTGGGACCCCGGGAAAAATTCATTGGTGGCCCCTCAAACCAGCCCCTCAGCCATGACGTGTCCCGATGCGACCATGTGCACATTAATGTAAATATATCAGATTATAGCCACAGGATCATTTCCATCTGTCGTCACTTGGCAGGTTGGTGGTAAACAGGAAAACAAAGTTACATAAACAACTTTTGCCCTCGAGCCGGTCACTTTAAAGTGCTGCTGTGATGCACAGGGTTAGCATACATATAAGTGTTTATGTACGCAGTATTGCACTGGCTTACATTACGTGTGTGTGTGTGTGCGTGTGTGTGTGTGTGTGTGTGCGTGTGTGTGTGTGTGTGTGTGTGTGTGTGTGTGTGTGTGTGTGTGTGTGTGTGTGTGTGTGTGTGTGTGTGTGTGTGTCTGTGTGTGTGTAAAAGAGAACGGTCAGACATGGTCACACAACTGGTTTGTTCTGAGGGGAACCTCGCAGTCACCTGTAACAGATGAAGAGAGAGTTTGATGACGTCATTTAGAGGGGGTGGAGCCTGCCCGTTTTGCACTTCATACATCATACATGCAGTTTTGAAAATTTGGATTTCACAGTCTGCAGGATGTGGGCGGGGCTGTCCGTTATGGGCGGAGCCTTTTCTCCTTGCAGGGTTTTGACTACAAAACAAACATGAATTACAGTCACTGGGTTTCAGGAGCCATCAGACTAACTGCTCAACACAAATCTCTTATTTCTGATTGATTTTTAGATTTTGCGCTCTTTTTTTCTTTAAGCGTACACAAGTCTCATAATCATGCGTTACGATATGTGCTTTACAAAGAAGTTTAATTAAATACATGTTCAGCTGGTTGAGTAACTCAGAGCAGTTTATGGAAAAGTCATTAAATGAAAATCAGTGTCTGTTTTTATCCTGTTGTGATGCTTCAATAAACTGTTTTCTTTAACAAGCACAACATTTCACAAGTTTAAGGTTTTTATTTTTCCTGCTCTGACACATTTGAGCCCGATGTTTAAAGAGTAAATTAGAAAAATCCTTCAGTCCTGTGATACCAAAGTTCACCACCAGGTGGCAGCAGAGCTTCGTAAATAAAAAAAAGCTTAGCTCTCCAGTGAAACCTCAAAACAGGCCGGAAGGATATTTTATCAAACTTTAAATGAGTCTTTGAGTTTAAACATGTAGAAGAAGTAATCACGCAGAAAGACTCGTTAGAGGATCATAAGTATGAGAAAAGTTGAATTACTATTCATCACTTGAATGTTAAAAGTCAGAGCGCTTCATTTATTTTCTGCTGGTCGCCTGTGAAAGATAAACTCTGATAACGTATTGATTCATGAAAGAGGAAGTAAAATCCACTCAACATTAAAATTCATTTAAAAATATGTATTAATAATGTCAATTATATAGAACTCAGGAGCGCATAATAACACAGACGATAATGAAGAAATATATTTATTAATCATTAAAGTCAGGGTTGATATTTTCCTCCAGATCCACTTTTTCAGATTTTGGTGTAAATTGTCTTTAGGTCCTGACAGAGATTAATAACTCAGGTTCTCTGAAAAAGGAACAAAGAAAATCCATCATCTGTATCAGTTTGTAAATCTGTAAAAACTTTGACCAATGTCTGCCACGAGGTACCAATCTGATGAACCAATCAGACGCCTCCCTGTCTCCCTGCTCGCTCTCTACACTCAAAGCTCGTCACCGATGACTTTAGGAGTTTATACTGAGAGTTTACTGACCGCTGAATGAGACATGAGACGACGTAGTTTCTACACAATGATATTGAGCTGAGGTCCACTTCTGGAGGGACGGCGCCTGATGTAAGTGAGGGGGCGTGGCTTTAGAGGGAGCACAGAGGGGAGGGGCGTGGCTTTAGAGGGAGCACAGAGGGGAGGGGGTGCAGACGGAGCACTGAGGGAATGCTACTTTCAAAATCATGCTAGTTTTAGAAAATGACCAACCCTGCCTCTAAGGACCTCGTGTATATATTTATATATACATGTGTATATATAAAGAATATTATTGGGTTGTATACATGAGTTATTATTAAGTGGTAAATTATGAACTTTAAATAAAGTGTGAACATTTTCCTTCACAGAATCAGAAACCAACAAAGTAAAAAAAAAAAACATGAAAGAGAAAAGTTTGGGGAAAAGCAGTTTTTATTAAAAGTCATATACAAAAGGAATATTCATGTTGCTGCTATAAAACGTCCATATTTACATCATATCATACAGAGCGCAGTTTACACACCTTCATTCACACACGCACGCACACGCACGCACACACACACACACACACACACACACACACACACACACTGAACAGCTTTAAAACCACTGGATTTACACAAACGTCTCCAGATGTGTCGCACAGCACAGGTCAAACACAAACATCTGGAGCGCCGCGGCAGCTTCTAAAGACACCTGTGTTGTTTCATTTGGATGCATAGCTTCGAGTACATTTCTTTGAGGGGCTCCGAGGAGAAACCAAAAACTCAGACGACTGGAACGTGTGGGTGACAAATCTGTGAAATAAAACCCCCTCTGTCCTCGCCACGGCGCCCCCCGCACTCTGATTCTCATCTGATTACATGAAAACACATCTGGATTCTTCTTTTGGATTGAGTCACGCTCTCTCACTCTCTGATTGTACTCCTCGCTCGCTCCGTTTTCCTCCTCGCTACGTATAAAACTACATTCATCGGGCGGTGGAATGACAACAAACATAGCAGAGAGGTAGGCTGGGAAACCATCAGACCCGACCAATCGAACCGCTCTCTAACACTTTGCCTGTTTCATTTGGTTTCTTTGAAAGTAAGAAAAGAAGGAGTGTGCACGCTGCCCGGATTAAAGGTCTGAAGCGTCCTTTTTTTTAGTCCTCATCAACCTTCAGGGAGACTTTAAGAGAGACCTCCTCTCATTGGACGTCGACACGGATCAGCCTACATCAAAACAGGAAACATTTCTGTTTGTGGATTTATTAAATGACTGGATGTTTTAGGGATTTGAGCGATGAAAAGAAAACAAATTTAAGCTGAAATTGATCTGCAGGTTCAGATGCAGCAAAAACAAACCGTGTGTTGCGAGACTTTTGTTCTTAATTCAGACCTTTTGTCAACTCTTAAGACCTGATCCTGTATTTGATCATGTCTATAAACCCCTCTATTTCAGCCCTGCTCAGAACAGGCTGTTTCTGTGTCTGTACCTTTAAATATGTAAATGAGCTGTGTCTGACCACGCCCCCTCTCTGGAAGGGCTTGGGTGTACTCGGTCTTTCTCGCTCCATGTCCTATTGTTTACGGTGAGAAGGCAGACTCAGAGGGCAGAACAAACACCTAGCTGTGGGAGTGTCACCCATCTGGGGGAGGGGCTACTGCCCTTTGTGATGTCATGAAGGGAAAATCTCCAAACGGCCTGTTTGAGCACACATACTAGGGACACATATTAGTGTTACAGAAACATGGGAAGTGGATGATCATGAGCGCTCTCACGTCTGAACCTGCAGATGATTCCTTCACAGTAACGTCATAAAACACAAATTCAGCCTCAGTGATCTGCAGTGAACTTGTTAGCGTCACGACTCGCTCCACATCTGATTGAAAACAAAAAGTGTTCTTCTGAACTCTGCAGACGTCCAAACACACGGGCTGATCAACGAGGACAGAAACAGGACGACGCACGCCGTCCTGCACGTTGAGGAGAAGAGAGCAGCTTCTGAACTTTTTCTACAGAGGAGTATAAAAATAATCTTCTGAAAACTATCAAATCTTATTTTACACTTTTAGAAACACTGAGCGGGGACAAAGTGTTTCACCTGGTCGGCTCAGAAGGCTTCATCTCTTTTTAGTGCAACAGGTTAGAAACCAGAAGTGAAACACTGACAGCAGCGAAAAAAGACGTTTCACCAGAAGGACGAAGAAACATTCGTCCTCGGGAGAGTTTTTTTTGTGAGCGTGTTTTGAATCCTGTGCCGAGGTGAGAAATGGATAAGTGTCGGGTCGGAGATAAAAAGATGAAAACGCAACTTTAAAGGCTTTATATGTGATTTTTTGATCCAGCAGATGTCGCCCTTGAGCTCCAGCATGAAACCAAAACAACTCGCGCTGCATTGTTGTGTTAGCATGCTAATGCTAGCGATCTTTATTATGCTGGTATCTTCACACTGCATGTAAATTTAGCTGAAATGAGCGTGATCTAGAAACACAGTTAAGCAGTGAGTACAGTATGTTATTCTTCTTTTCTCTAGTCCCTCAATTAAACAACTTTTATACACGAGGGGAGGAGTCAGCCGGCCGTCCTGGCGATGTAAACAAAGTGAAGATAGGACTCTGAAAACATCACAGACAGTGGGACTCGGGTGTTACACCCATTGTAGACAGTCATGACTCACAGAGTTATTTTCAGAGGAGATACTTGATTTATATTTAAGTGTGAACAATCACAAATAAAGCCTTTAAAACACCTCCGAGCAGAACGCCGAGGTCTCTCACGTCGAGGCCGTTTGTTCACAAATGAACCCGAAAAGAAATCCTCCAATGAGCCGCCTGATGTCTGACATTGCTTTTACTCAGAGTCCTAAAAAAAACAAAAACAACTAGAAATTCACATTTTCAAAGACTGAGTGCAGCGACCACAAAATGCAAAAAACAAAGAAAGAAATAGAGAAGAGTGAGAGGCCGACAGAGGAGTCCAATAAATACTCATGTTTCCACATCCACACAGCCTCTCTCTCTCTCTGCTTCTGAACCACCAATCAGACCTCAGACCTGAAAAGAGGAGGGGGCGGAGCTTCTGCGTTCACTTTAGGTCAGGTTCATGTTTCCTCTCCTGCAGGAGGGACAGGAGGACATCTTTGTTTTTAGATCTTTTTTAAGTCCTTGTTTGCAGGATTTTCATGGTTTTGGTTTCTACAGATTCCTGATTCATTCAGGGATGATGATGGAAAAGTATTTGGTAATAAATCTGTTATTCAGTAAGAGTTACATTTCATGCAAAGAGATTTTTTTTTCTCTAGAAATCTGTAAATATAAAGAAATATTCCTTCATTTAAAGATTTTCACTCTCTTCTTCAGAAGATCGGACTCTCCTCCTGTTTTTTATTTTGTGTCTGATGGACGTGAACGCAGCGCTGCCTCCCCCTCCGTCTGCTTTAATCTGTTTGTTTATCTGTGTGGCGCCCTCTAGTGGTGATGTGGCAGCAGGTCTTGGCTGTGGCTGCGCTGCATGTAGTCCACAGCGTCTCTGTAGGTGAGGGCGAGCTGCGGCCGGTCGTACATCTCGCTCAGCGCCTCAAACTTCGGTCCCCAGCGGGACAGCCGGTCGTTAGCAAACCCTCCTTCATCTTCCTCCTCCTCCTCCACACAGGGGGCGGAGCTAATGTTCCTACGTGACGC
>NC_089202.1:30551502-30574002 GCF_963930695.1 Labrus bergylta
CCTCTGAGCTGATACCTCACGGCGCTGCCCGCGTCGAAGGAGAACTCCGGGGCGGCTGACGAGAGAAAACTCGGTTTAAAACTCAAGAATTGAATTGAACTCTGAAGGAGCTCAAACGAGCAGCTCCTTCAGACGGTTTGGAAAACAAACTTTGAGCTTTCACACTGAAAACTAATTTCAGCAGAGGAAACACATTTCAGATTCTTGTTACTGGTTCAGGACGAGAGATAAGATTTATATCAGAGCTTCATATATTTAAAGAAGGAGAGCACATTAGAAACAGAGCTTCTCTGTGTTGTAAATGCAGACCACAAACAAAGGACTGGATGGTCTTATTTCACATGTTGTGGCTCAGTAGACTCTCAGGTTACCCACATATATGTTCTGAAACACTGTAGAAGTGGATTATTCATAATATGTCCCCTTTAAATAAAACATTTGTAGAGTATCGTTCTGTACTGAGCTACCTTTTTGGACCAAAGGAGCAATTTGGAAACAAACATTTGGCTTTTGGAAATCATGGTGAGGAGCAGGTTATTGAAATAATGTAAGGTGGTTGATGGTGATCTTTATGAGGTAGGAACCTTTGTCACCGGTCAGGTGTTCCTACCCGGAGGGGGAAACAGTTTTTTGACCGCTTAGCAGTCGCTGCAAGAGTTACAGGCGGGGGTGTTTTGGTAGGGAAATTTTGCCATGTGAGCCAAATGGACGTAAAATAAATGAATGGAATGATCAATAATGAAGTTTGAATTTAGACTTCATCCAATCGTGCAGCGCCTCAGTAACTTTAAAGTCTTTATCTGTGATTTTTCACACTTAAATATAATATAAATCAAGTTTATCCTCTGAAAATAACTCTGTGAGTCATGACTGTCTACAATGGGTGTAACACCCGAGTCCCACTGTCTGTGATGTTTTCAGAGTTTTCAGAGTCCTATCTTCACTTTGTTTACATCGCCCGGACAGCCGGCTGACTCCTCCCCTCGTGTATAAAAGTTGTTTAATTGAGGGACTAGAGAAAAGAAGAATAACATACTGTACTCACTGCTTAACTGTGTTTCTAGATCACGCTCATTTCAGGTAAATTTACATGCAGTGTGAAGATACCAGCAGAATAAAGATCGCTAGCATTAGCATGCTAACACAACAATGCAGCGCCAGTTGTTTTGGTTTCATGCTGGTGCTCAAGGGCGACATCTGCTGGATCAAAAAATCTTTGAAAAAAGATTTACTGTAAAGTTGAAACATTTTCTAAACTAAAGTAATAATCAATAAACTGTAAAATAGTCACAAAAATAAATGATGAGTCAACGATGAAATAATTCAGAGTCTCTGTGATTAACTGGAATTTAAGATGTCAGACATTATCGATCAGCTCGTCCCCTGAGCTCCAGGAGTTTGTATCAAAGGCTGCATGGCGAGCTGAGTAAAGAGGTCGATGTCACACAAAGTCCATCAGCCCACCACACACGTGTTCCTGTGTTCAAACTCTTCAGTTACAATCTTTTCTTTGATCATCGACTCGACCCTGGAACTCCAGCAGGAAGCGTTTCAAATATAAAAACCCAACCGAGCGTGCGTCAGGACTCCTCACCTCTGTCACACTTGTGTCCCGTGTATCCTGCGTGACACTCGCAGCTGAAGGAGCCCCAGTCGGCGAGGCAGGAGGCCTGCACGCCACATGAGGGACCGCCCGCCGTCACGCACACCCCGTCCGTCAGCCGGCACCCCGGGGAGCTGTCCACGCTCTCGCCTGGAGACGCCAGGTCGTACACCTGGGGGACGAGAGGTGGAGGAGCGTGAGTGAAGGAGGTCGTCATGGTGAACTTTTTAAATCATCACTGAAAATCTTTGACCTCTAAACTTTTATAAAAAGAGCCGCCCAGTGTCCACCTGCTGTTTTGTCCGTCCTGTCTCCATGACAACGGTTACTGCTGTATGGCCGACACTGCTCCGTTACTTTTTACTGCATGTTTTATATTTTAGTTTATTTCCTGATCAGACGCAGAGCGAGGAGGATGTGAGTACAGGACACGATCTGTAGGAGGCTAAACTACGGGGAATATCAAACATTTGGAAAAGAGCGCCGCTGACGTCAACAACGCCTTTCTGAAAAGTTTAAAGATTTTCATCTTGAGCCACACAAAAAAAGCGGAGTGCTCGGAAAAAAGACGGTGGGGCTGTGCTTTTCCCCGTGCGGCCGCTTTCTGCTCTAAACGCTCTCATATTGAAGACGGTTTGGAAACAGACGATGGCGCTCAGGAATCAAACGCTCGGTGGACTCGGGGCGTCACTCATCTGATTCTCTACACGCTGCAGTTTGTCTTCTTTCAGTCTCTCAGGCAGTTTCCAAAAGAGAAACGTTCTCAGTATTCTTTTTATTGTGAAGTTTAGAAGAAGTTTGGCGGCGGCGCAGAAGGAGCACGAGGTCACTGAGATGATTCATGGTGGATTTGTTGAAGAAGATAAAAATGAGGTCGCAGTTTGGAGCAGGTCAAAGTTCAAGATGGAAAGATGTCGGCAAATGAAGAACTGTGTGGGTGTTTTTTTTTTTTTTTAAACATTCAAAGTCCCGCCCCCTCGAGTGTGTTTGAACACTTTTATGATATTCAAATGTTTTTAAGGTCATTTCTAAGGAGACTTGAAAATACAGATTTTTATCACAAGCATCTTCAATTTGTTGCTCCAGCAAAAAACAAAAAGCGAGATGTTTTCACCCACACACACACACACACACACACACACACACACACACACACACACACACACACACACACACACACACACACACACACACACACACACACACACACACACACACACACACACACACACACACGTCAGTGCTACCTGACTGTCCACCACCAGGTTGCGGATGCAGCCGGTGAAGCTGCTGTAACGACGATGAGGAGACGATTCCTTCATTCCTCCCAACTGAAGAGGCTGAAAGACATTGAGGTACCTGAGGAGGAAGAGGAAGAAGAAGAGGAGGAAAAGGAGGAGGAGGAAGAGGAGGAAGAGGAGGAAGTGGAAGAGGAGGAGGAGGAGGAAGAAAAGGAGGAGGAAAAAAAGGAAGAGGAGGAGGAGGAGGAGGAAGAGAAAGAGGAAGAGGAGGAGGAGGAGGAGGAAGAGGAAGAGGGGGAGGAGGAGGAGGAAATAAATGAGTTGATAATCTCTTGATAATAAATTCTAAATGAATCTTCAGATTGTTTTGATCTGAATCGTCTCTGGACTCTCACTTCTGGTTTCCGGGCGTTTCTCCCACAGCTCTGCAGCCCGACTCGTCCGTCTCCTGATCCTCCCCCCCGACACCCTCCAACTCGTTCACCACCGCCCCCCCACACTGGTCCAGGATCAGCTGCACCACCTGAACACACACACACACACACACACACACACACACACACACGTCAACAAACTTTATTGATAACTACCAAAAATGATGATGTCACTGGTTGTCAAATTAAAAAGTGAAAATGATTGAATTTATTGTTCATGCATGTCTCATCTCATCCGTCAGTCGTACCTTTCCATCACTGATGATGTCGAGGCGGTGCCAGCGTCGGTCGGTGACGGTGGATTTGGGAGGGAGCTGCAGAGTCAGACTTCCTGATCCGTGGTTAATACTCAGAGCTGGAACGCCGTTTCTCAACTCTGCACAAGAGGAGAGTTCAGTTAACTTCCTGCTCACAGTGAAAGTCTAACGTCTGAGTGTTTCCAGGGTTCTAAAAATGTAGAGCTCTCAGGTTTCCTCAGATGTTTTGATGGTTTTGTCTGCAGGATGTTTTGAAAGTGAGTGCTCAAAATGTTTTCTACCACATTCATACAGTGTGCACACTCATGGTGACTTTACATATAATGACTGTTTGTTTTTATTTTGAAATACATTAACCTAACTAAAACTAAAAATCTGCTCAGAACTCACAACCCTCTGAAATCTGACTCCCTTCAGTTTCATTTTTGGCCTGATGAAAAGGATTCACCAGATTCATCACAAAAACAAAGACTCACAAAACTGATGACAAGAGAACTTTAGAGAAACAGTTTCCTCACATAAATCTGTTTTTAAATCGACAGTGAGAAGTCTCTTGTTCGCCTCGGAGGAGGTGCATCGCTGGTTAAACTTGGATTTAGCCGACGATCGATTGAGATGACACGACCTGACCTCTGACTCAGACATCACTCGTCTGTATCGCTGTGTAAGCTGCACAATCCCATCGACAGCTGCAGGAATCCACTCAGTCAATCCTGAGTGTGTGTGTGTGTGTGTGTGTGTGTGTGTGTGTGTGTGTGTGTGTGTGTCCGTGCCCTGATCAACCTCACAGCTGTGTTATCGGACAAGTAAGTGAAAAACACTCTACGTGATCAATGCGCCGGCCATCTTTGATTTTCCCCCTCGGCCGGGGTTCGATAATTACATAACTTTAATGCCACATGATTATGCAAGAAGCGTTTGAAAAGGCCGTCCGCGGGCTAATCCGCTAACTCCACAGCCGCCCCGCCGGGAGCTGACATTACAGTTTATGAAGCTCAGCGTCCTCGGGGGGAATCGGCGTCTTTGCGGGCGGATTGATTCACTCTTTGTGTTTGGTGGAAAAAAAAAGATGAGCGGGCCGAAAGCAGCTCTGTGAGATTAGCATGTTTGTTAGAGCGCTCAGAAGTTCAGAGTTATGTTTCAACTTTTTCGCTGAAGGATGCCGCATTAAAAAATGAGAGCAGCAGACGCCACGCCCAGCGCCACGCTTCAGTACGACCTGGACTCCAGGAAAGCCTCCTCAGATCATCTGGTACTGATGTGGTAAAGCTCCTGTGAGGAACCCTGTGTAGATGCTGCTGCCCCCGGTGGTCAAAGATGATATACTGTTCATGTGTAGGTAGTGTTTCCTGACAGGAACGCTGTTTCTGCAGCGTGATGTCCATGTCTTCATCTGACGCCTGCAGCAGTTTGAGGCATTAAAAAAGAACTGTATAGAAATATTCAGATTTAGGATCCTGACCTATGACCTGACCTATGACCTGACCTATGACCTGGATTTCTCCCAAACACAAATCTGAATCTATTCATCGGACCACAACGTGACTGCTGTAGCTTTCTGTGAGAATCCTTCAACGTCTAAGCAAACTTTCATCCCCTGTGGTGAGTCGCAGAAAGAGTGATGCCACTTGGAAGGAAACTGAAGAAGGTCAAAGCTCTGGGTGAAGACAGCACTGGTGGGAGAATGACTAACTTCATGATCAAAGGTGCAGCGTCTGTGCAGATATCAAATCCAGCAGACATGGATTCCATCTTTGAAATGATTTAGTGATTAATCTGCCTGCTAAAAAAAAGTGAGGCTTTTTGTTTAAACACACTGTAAGAACGGATATAAAACAGGAAGTTAATGTTCTCTGCAGGACGTCTGAATGAACTGTTAATGATGGTTTGTGATTCTGATTAAACTCTGGATTATCTTCTGCTGGTGTTCGTTTGTAACACGTCTCTTGTCTTCACCTCTAAAATAAAGACTTCCACTTCGTTGACTTCCTATGATTGTTAAAGAGTGTTGTGGAGATCATTTAGCTGTTGATCTAAACTAAAACATGTGAACATGACTGACATGACTTTACACTCCTGCACTTTAACATGTATCTTTGATTGCACAGCTCTGGAGAACCCTCTATATTGATATTACATATGTACCACTGTCATCACTGTTTTTACCTCCAGCAAGTATTTTTACATTCAGTTGACAAGCCTGAAGAAATGTTGTATTTCATTTTCATTTTTTTAGCCAGTAGGAATGTTAAGTTAAATCCTTGTTGTATAAATCTCTTCTTATTCTTTTATTTTTTTAAATATTCTAAGTGG
Organism: Labrus bergylta; assembly: GCF_963930695.1. Classification (NCBI taxonomy): domain Eukaryota; kingdom Metazoa; phylum Chordata; class Actinopteri; order Labriformes; family Labridae; genus Labrus; species Labrus bergylta. Next base: position 30,557,351 of record NC_089202.1, read on the forward strand.
TTATTTATGTATCTATTCTGATATTGTTTTATTTGCTCTGATAACCTGCTGCTGTAACACCACAATTTACCAGTTTGGGATCAATAAAGTCATTCTATTCTCTGATGTTGATCCAGGTGTATTGAGGACGACACCCTGATGGAGACACCTGAACACGTTGAACTTAAAGTCTCTAACAGACACATTTTAAAGCTCTGACGGTCTAACTCACCGACTGCGATGAAGTCCTCCTGCTCCCCGGAGTGGGCGGGGCCGAGCGGCCCGTCGTACAGCAGCAGCCCGTTCGGTGACTCCGCCAGGAACTCCAGGGAGATGTGGCTCTGGAAGCAAGGCATGATGGGAGGGAACCAGGCGTAGCCCTGACCGCCGAAGCTGTGTTTGGTCTGCTGACACTCGGGCCCGTCGAACATGGGAGGACACTTACACCTGAGAGGACGGAGGGAGAGGATTCGATTACTTTGATTTTATAATGAACATCTCTGATCATCCTGCTTTCAGGGGGCGGCTGTGGCTCAGTGGGCAGAAGGTCGGGGGTTAGATCCCCAGCTCCTGCAGCCACACATCTGATGTGTCCTTATGCAAGACACAACCCCAGAATATAAATGTGTATGAATGGATGAGTTAATACTGACGGACTCTTTACTCAGCGGCCTCTACCATCAGTGTGTGAGTGGATGAGTTAATACTGATGGACTCTTTACTCAGCGGCCTCTACCATCAGTGTGTGAATGGATGAGTTAATACTGATGGACTCTTTACTCAGCAGCCTCTACCATCAGTGTGTGAATGGATGAGTTAATACTGACGGACTCTTTACTCAGCGGCCTCTACCATCAGTGTGTGAGTGGATGAGTTAATACTGACGGACTCTTTACTCAGCGGCCTCTACCATCAGTGTGTGAATGGATGAGTTAATACTGATGGACTCTTTACTCAGCAGCCTCTACCATCAGTGTGTGAATGGATGAGTTAATACTGATGGACTCTTTACTCAGCGGCCTCTACCATCAGTGTGTGAATGGATGAGTTAATACTGATGGACTCTTTACTCAGCGGCCTCTACCATCAGTGTGTGAGTGTGTATGAATGGATGAGTTAATACTGATGGACTCTTTACTCAGCGGCCTCTACCATCAGTGTGTGAATGGATGAGTTAATACTGATGGACTCTTTACTCAGCGGCCTCTACCATCAGTGTGTGAGTGTGTATGAATGGATGAGTTGATACTGATGGACTCTTTACACAGCAGCCTCTACCATCAGTGTGTGAATGGATGAGTTAATACTGATGGACTCTTTACTCAGCGGCCTCTACCATCAGTGTATGAATGGATGAGTTAATACTGATGGACTCTTTACTCAGCAGCCTCTACCATCAGTGTATGAATGGATGAGTTAATACTGATGGACTCTTTACTCAGCGGCCTCTACCATCAGACATCGAGATCGTTAACGGCTCAGGACATCGAGCTGGCTGCATTAATTTAATAATGTAAAATACAAAAAACACAGAATCTGCTGCATGTCTCCCCCCGTCCCCGTTTCTACCTGTATCCTAGCGGTCCGTCCTGGCAGGTGCCCCCGTTGAGGCAGGGGTTGGTGGGGTAGGCGGAGCAGGGCAGGTGGATGGCCTCTCGTCCCCGGCAGCCGCAGAGAGCCTTGGTTTTGGCCGACAGCGACACCAGAGACGTGTTCCCGCTGCTCAGCGCCTTCGGGGCCTGGCTGAAGGTCACCTCTGTGCTGCAGCCTCCAGACTGAGCGCAGTCCGTGTGCGGACAGTCGTCAACGCCCACCTGAGAGATGGACACGCCCACCACCGCCTCCACCTGCAGGACACAGAATAATACATTCTTTAAGTTTATTAAATGTAGGCATGACCACAAATAGTTGGACCTTCAGCAGAGAGAACTCCCATGATCCCCCGCCAGCCTTGACAGATTGAGAGCCCCCTAGTGGTGGAATATACAAACTGTGCCTTTAAAGAAAACGTTGAAGCTAAACTGTAAACAAACAACATAAACAAAGTAAACTTGAACTCTAATGGGAGAAAAACAAAGACTCTCTGAAGTTAAGATTTCTGTTTGAACGTATCAGAGAGTTTCAGAGAGTTTCAGAGAGTGACAGCCGCTCCGTTTGAAGTGACGTCTACCTGAAAAGAAGAAAATCAGACTCTTCTGCTTCCATCCTCATTTATTCACTCTGTTGTTTCTCTGTCATTTCCCCTCTTCATAAAGATTCTCGTTTCCCTTCCTGTCACCTCGATTCTTCTTCTCTTGTTTTGTCTTTATGGGTGAGAGGTTTCCATCGGCGTCCCTCAGGGCTCCTGTCGTTCTCCAGCTGTGGGTTTTTTCTTTTTTTAGGACTTTAAGTCTTTCAGCTGACACTCGTCTCCTCACAGACTTTCTCTCTCCGCAGGCGGAGGATTCGCTTTTTTGGCTCCGGAGCCAACACCCCCCCCCCCCCCCCCCCCCCCCCCCCCCTCTCTCTCTCTCTTTGTGTGCCAGTTTTTTTTTTTTTTTCCTGTGACATTTTTATTCTGAATCAGCCGAGATACTTTTCCTTTTTTTTAACCCGGGATAATTAAAGACACTTTTCTTCTTCTGCGTTTGTTTGAGTTATTTTTAATCACCCTGCCTGCTCTGTATTTATTCTCGATACCTTCTTTTGTTCTAAACGTCTTCAGGTTTTCATCGCTGGTTTTAAAATATGATGCATTAAAGTGTGAAATGTGCTGACCTTGTGACCTTTCCACAACACAAACATCTTGTTTTTAGCCTCCGTGAGGAGTTTTTAACTCGGTTTGAAACAGAATGTCATTCATTGAGACGCCTCTTTGTGACTCTCTAAAGCAAACCAGACCATCTTCAGTTTCTATGAGGTCATATCTGATGCCTTGTGTATGTGTCAGTCTAGACGACTTACGGTGAGTGAAACATTTGACTATTAAAAGAGATTATTCATCAGAAACACTTACTGTGCATTTAAAGTCACAGGATGGAAATTCCACCACCAGGGGGCGCTCAATCAAAACAACAATAAATGATGACTGGTGGGGAATCATGGGAGTTCTCTCTGCTAATCCATCCCCCCCCTGATTATTTTCATAAATTGCAGTAACTAAGCTCAGCCGTCATCACGTCTTTGTACGCTCATATCGATTAAACGACTGTGAGTCCACATCGTGTTCCTGCACAACGGGGGCTCCACATACACACAGTCAGACATACACACACACACACACACACACACAGCTCTGAGCTCCGACGCTGGCTAAGCTGAAACCGTTCTCGCCCTCTGTTACTACCTCTGAAGATGTCACAGGGGCGTTATTTATCAAGGCTTGAAACGACAGTTTGAATTTATAATTTCATGCAAAAAACAATTTTCCCACATCGGAGCTTTTATTCATTATTGAATGTTACTTTCTGTGTGTGTGTGTGTATTTGTGTGTGTGTGTGTGTTTCGACATGTGTGCACTGACTGCGGTCACCTTCCTCGGGTCCGCAGCTGCTGCTCCGGCTTTTAATGGATCTAAAACATTCATGTTGGTTTACACACGTGTGCAGATGTGTGAGTGTATCATACGAGTGTGTAACCTTTAAGTTAACCTGTGTGTGTGTGTGTGTGTGTGTGTGTGTGTGTGTGTGAGACGGAGCGTTAAATGCTTTACAGTGTGTGTTAAAGGTCTCTGAGTGCTGAACATGGATCCACTCTCTGAGTCTACGGTCTGACACACTTAGGTTGTGTTTCCTGTGAGGAACTTTGAGGTTGTGGCGCCCCTGTGGTCAAAGCAGTACATCTTATTCTTTGTCCAACTTGTCCTTCTTTTCTCCCCAAAATAAGCCCTCATCCTTCTTTCTGAAAATGTATCATACCGGTCATTTCTAGACACCATCCCGGCTCTCGGGCTCGGCTCACCTTGGCTTTGTTTGCTGCGATGTAGCCGTGCAGCTTCTCCGCCTTGTAGTATGGCGAGCCGTGAGCAGCGAACCACACGTTTAACTCTTTCTCTCCCCGAACGCCGGCTTCACCCACGGAGAAGACGTGGACGTTTTCAGGTGAAGTCTGCAGGAGTTCAGCCAACACCAGACCCAGACGCACGAACCGACTCTCCTCACCGCCAACGCTCCTGAAGAAGTCGTCCAGTGTCAGATCTGCAGGCGGAGAAGCAAAATGACAGGAAAAGACGGTAAAAGAGGAAAAATGAGAGAGAGAAGACGAGGGCGTTATGTCCCATCATGCTTATGCTAACACAGGTTCATGATAATGAACGCTGATGTAGTATAACATCTAGTTTAAAGTTATGGGTGACGTCATCGTCCTCATCGTGTGGGACTCACTGCTGATGCGGATGGACGCGGCGTTCTGCAGGGCGTCCTGCTGCAGCTCCCTGACCTCCACCTGAGCCGTGGAGGTGACGTCAGGCCAGGTGAGGTCAGACACTCGGACCTGCAGGTGATACGAGCCGGGAGGAGTCCCCTCCTCTGATACTGAGCTGACCAGAGCTCTGATTCAGACTGAACAACCTGAGAGAGAGAGAGAGAGAGGGAGAGAGAGAGGGAGAGAGAGAGAGAGAGAGAGGGAGAGAGAGAGAGAGAGAGAAAGAGAGAGAGGGAGAGAGAGAGAGAGAGAGGGAGAGAGGGAGAGAGAGAGAGAGAGAGAGAGAGAGAGAGGGAGGGAGGGAGAGAGGGAGAGAGAGAGAGAGAGAGAGAGAGAGAGAGAGAGAGAGAGAGAGAGAGAGAGAGGGAGGAGGGAGAGAGAGAGAGAGAAAGAGAGAGAGGGAGAGAGAGAGAGAGAGAGGGAGGGAGGGAGAGAGGGAGAGAGAGAGAGAGAGAGAGAGAGAGAGAGAGAGAGTCAGAAATCGGGTTATGAGAGAGTAGGGACTGACACTGCTGGAAAGGAGCCACAGTTCAGTCTTGGTCCTTGTGTCGTTCTAGGAGCACTCTGGTCTCGGCTACTCTGGTCTGGAATCATATTTTTTTAACAGTAAAAATTCTAAAGTCTTCGTTGATCCTCGTTGAAGTAACACTGATGCACTGATTGAGTTTCACTTAAAGACCCTAGAATATCTTGATTATACATCATGTCATCTCCAGATTTGGGAACATTTGAACCCGACGTCAGGAAAGCGCTGCAGACATTCAGTTAATTCTGTTTCATCGTGAATGAATTTCAGGAGAAAAACAGGTTTCTGATTAAAGATTCTGATATGGGACCGTCTGAGTGGACTTCATGAAGTCTGCTCTCATGTTGTTCATCATCTTTTTTTCATGCCTTCTTTAAATCCTCTGATCAGACTCTGACCAGATGGAGGTCTGTGAGTGAACGTGGATCCTCTGCGGGGGAAGGAGGGGGAGGGGCTTGATGTGAAAGTGTTGGCGCTGTGCCTGCAGATTTGATCCCATCCCTGGATCCAAGCCCCGGTCCTGATGTTAGCCACCGGGGCTCGTGTTACTGTTTAGACTCCTCAGATCAGACGGACTCATCGACTGTGACTGAACCGAGGCCAGGATGCAGCCGGGCCGGATCTGAACCCGTCTGCTGGATTCATGTCACCTTTTTAAAGATCTCAAACTCTGGAACACAACACCTCGCCACCTGCAGATCACTCCCAGAGAGACGACTTCCTGCCCTGAGAGGAAGTGGACTTCTTCTTCTTCTTCTTCTTCTTCTTCTTCTCTTTTTATGCAGCATGCTGCCTGTTATCTTGACTCCAACTCACCTCTACTTCTAAATGTAAATAATAAGGACGCTAAACCTGATCCATACTGTGGGGACATGCTCTCTCTCCTGGCTGCAGCGACAACATTCAGGACTTTAAATCCTCCAGCGTTTCTTTGTTCTCTCGCCGGTCTCTCGTCGTCCCTCCTCACAGGTATCTCGTTAGAAAAGGAAGGTGGCAGCGAGCGCAATCAGGCTCTCCTTTCAACGCGTCCGCATGGAGCCTCAGCCTCATCAAACAAAACGAGCGCCCTCGCTGCGCTTCACTGGGAATTTTCAATACGACTGGTTATGAAGTATTAATAGCACTGTTCCTGACATGTCAGATCCCTGTTTCTATCTCTCTCTCTCTCTCTCTCTCTCTCTCTCGTCCTCTGCCCTTTCATTCTCTTTCACTCCGTCTTTGTTTCTGCCTTCAAACTGTTTCTCTCTGTCCCAATTTCCCTCTTCTCCTCCTTTGTCGCTCTGCACCTTTGTACTGTCTCTCCCTCTCTATTTTAAATCTGTCAGCTCCTCTCTCTCTCTCTCTCTCTTTTATATTTTCTTTTTGAATCTCTCGCTGCGTGTCACATGAGAGGGGACACTTTTAAGAGGGAGTCTCGCTCTGCTTGAGCTCTAACTCATCCTGAAGAAGCTTTAAAATCTGACATTCTCTGGATGCTTTTTATCCAAACCGACTCACACAAAAAGGGTCTGATGGGGAGTGTGTGAAGCGTTTTAAAGTAAACAAGTGTTTGATCATCAACATTTCAGTGTCATTTATTCAGCTGCTCTCTTTTCATTTGATCCACTTCACTCCACCTGACACCTGATGACTCAAAGAGATGTGAGCTGCTTCATTCAGCAGTAACATTTGTTGTTCTGGTTTTGAGACCAAGCTACAACCTCCAGCGTTTAAAAAAAAAAAGCCAAAGCTGACGTGCAAAGAGACCTGCAGTTCCTAAAGTGTCCACTTGAGGCCGCCTCCAAAGACCCCCCTTAGGTCCCGTATTTAAAAATATTTACAGCCTGGTGCAAAAGGCTAATCGTCATGCATACATTTACATAATCTGGGACGTGATCTGACAGGTATCTGTTTGTCTGGCGTCCTAAGCTCCGCCCCTTTGTCTGTTTTTAGACACTATTTCCAATATGGCGCCTCCATGAAACGTCCGTCCAGAAACCAATAGGTGACGTCGCTGACACTACGTCCATTTTGTTTCCAACAGACTGATGTTCAACCTGAGCGTGGTGGAGGGTGGTGGTGTGATTTATCTCGATTATATGGATTAAAAAGAAAGTGTAAAATAAACGTAGGCGGCCTTAAAAATATCTGGACGGCCTGCCTGAGTATCGTCTCTGTGTAGGGAATCACTGTTCAGGTTTTAAAGAGTTGAGCGACGAGCGATCGAGCTGAAAGTCGGACCCACTTCCTGACTTTAAAATCATGAATGCGACTTAAAAATCGGGTTGGAAATCGGCCTCACTCTGCACAGCGTTCAGCCGGCCTTAAACCAAATAAACGCCACCTGTTCAAACCTTAAAAGTCTTATTTCACTCTTTAATCCTGTTTGTCCCTCTGTCTTTGTTTCATCGTTTGAAATGCCTCACACTTCATCACCTCACATGTCTGCAGTTTAAATTCCTCTTTGCATCTGTTCTTTTTCCCTCCTTGTAGTCATACGTTTTCTCGTCTTACATCACCTCATCATGCCTTCTCTTTATCTAACGTATCTGCTGCGCTGTTTAGTCCAAAATCTGCCTTCAAACTGTCGACTTCTCTCTCTGTTTCTCCCTGTGACTTTCCTGTCTCTACGATCCCTTCCACCGCTCTCTTGTTTCATGTCACCTCTCAGTAATCTCAGAGGTTTTATTGTTTTTTTGTTTTTTTTTCCTCCGACATGAGATCAAAGTACCTGGATGGTTTGCCTTCGAAGCGGTACACCTTCTCGCTCCAGTCATCAAGGTCGGGGGATTGAACTCGTCCGAGCAGCGTCGTCGGGAGGATACCTGTCAGGTGAAAGACAGGAGGAAAAAAAAAGTTAAAAAAATGAATCAGCTTTGAAAAGAATTAGGTTTGAGAGCGAGGGGGCTCCCTTTAGGGAACGAGCCAAAATGTGAAGAGTGAAGGAGAGAAAGTGGAGGCTTCTTTAAGGAGATAAGGTGGCGGGCGACGCCTCATTGGCACGCACGGTCACGGTTTGACAGCGCAGCGGGAAGATGAGCTCACATTAGAAGCGCTCGCACTGTTTCCCCCTCTCTCTCTCTTCCAAACGCAGCGCTGTAATCTCTTTAGCTGTGAAATCAGCTGCCTTTTTAAAAATGGCTCCTGTTTGTGCTCTCGTCAAACCTGCGACTTAAGCTGGAGTTAATTGTTTGCTTCATGGCATGTTGCTGAGCTACGTGATGGAGTCGTATTAGCGGGGTTAATGTACTTTCATGTGGAAAAAGGCCCCGGAGGAGGAAATCCACTAAAAATACATGAGAGAAGAAAATCTGAGTTTTTCCAGTAAATTACAGGAGGCTGACAGATGGTATGAATCGCTAAATAAGTGATGAGGGGGGGCGAGCAGTCGACTGTGACGAGTACTGTCTTAAAAAACATGAGCTCTCAGGAGGTGTTGGGGGGGGGAGGGGGGGAGGGGGGGGGGGGGGGGCATCGAGAGAGGTGAGGGTTAGACCAGAAACACCAGGTCGCCCCCTCAGACCAGCAGCAATAAACCCCCCTGTACAACATCAGGAAGATCAGACCTTACCTGTCAGAACTACACAGCTCCTGGTACAGGCTCTTGTGATGTCTCTACTGGCAGGTCTTCCTACAGTCACTATCAAACCTCTGCAGATGATACAAAATGCAGCAGCACGACTGGTCTTCAACCTTCCTAAAAGAGCACATGTCACTCCTCTGTTCATCTCCTCACACTGGCTCCCAGTTACTGCTCACATCAAATTTAAAACTCTGCTGCTCGCTTACAAAACAGACACAGAAACGTCTCCTCCTAACTTTAACTCTCTGATCCAGGTCTACACTCCCTCCCCCCCACTACGCTCTGCCAATGAAAGGTGTCTGATCCAACCTTCACAACAGGGTCCTAAGTCTCTGACTAGACTCTTCTCCTCTGTCGCCCCCCGGTGGTGGAATGAACTCCATTTGATCTGCAGAGTCCCTCTGCACCTTTAAGAAAAAGCTAAAGACCCAGCTCTTTCATGAATACCTACTAACTTAATGATGATGGTCTCCATATTATTGATGATGATGATGATGATGGTAATGACGATGGTTTTTGTTTGATAACGACGACTTATAAGATGGTTTCTATACTGATTAGAGCTCTCAAGAACTGCCCTCAATGTTGTGCTTTGCCTCTGGTCACTTCCTGTCAGCACCTGTGTGTCCAATCAGACTCAAAGCTGATCGTTTGCTCTTACTGACATTGTTCCCTTTTTTCTAGATCCTTGCTTGTGTTGTTCTTACTCTCTGATGTACGTCACTTTGGATAAAAGAGTCTGATAAGTGAATTGTAGAATGTGCTGAGACTAAAACTAAATCCATTTCTCTAAAAACGAGGTCAAAAATAATCCTGAAAACACACAAACCTTCATAACTGTAGACGACGAAGCCGGTGTGTCCCGGTGAGTGAGGGTGGTCGTTCCTGTCGCCGATGACGACGGTCAGCGTGCTGGTGGAGCTCATTGGAGGAGAGCCGCTGTCGATCATGAGGATCGGGAGGAGGTACTCCTTCTGACGCTCGCGGTCGAAGGTCCGGAGGGCGGTGACGGCGGCGCTCCCGTTCCGAAAATCGGTCAGATTGAAGTTGGTGGCGTCCGAGGTGAGCATGAGGAGTCGTATGGAGAAGGGCCCCCCGTTGGCGGAGGTGTCCCGGTCGGTGGCATGCAGGAGCGTGGAGGTGTCGTTCATTTGAACCGCTTGAGGTGCCGCCATGTTCTCCCAGACGACGGGCCTGTAGGGGGCCTCGAACTCCGGCCCGTTGTCATTGATGTCGAGCACAGTTACCATGACGATGGCAGAACCGGTCAAAGACGGACTCCCGCTGTCTGAGGCGAGGACCACGATCCTGTGCTGCGAGATCTTCTCCCGGTCCAGAGCGTCTGCCACGACCACCCAGCCCGACTGGTCCACCAGAAACTGACCGTAGGGGTCCGACTCTTTGGCAACGCTGTAAGAGAAGCGTCCGTTTTGGCCCGAGTCCAGATCCGACGCCGTTACCTGGGCAACGATCGTCCCCACGGGAACGTCTTCAGACATGGCGGGCGACTCATAGAACTGCGGGAGGAACACGGGGGCGTGGTCATTGGCGTCCTCCACCTGGACGAGGCAGTGAGCGAGGCCGAAGAAGTCGGCGTCCTCCGCCTTCAGGGTCAGGTTGAAGGTTCTCTCCTGGGGCTTCTCGAAGTCGACCCTCTTCTTGAGTTTCACAACGCCGCGTCGGTTCGCTTTGTCCGTCTCCACGAAGAACTTCCTGTCCTCGTCGCCGCCGACGATGCTGAAGGTGACCACGGCGTTCTCGCCCTCGTCTCCGTCCGTGGCGGAAACCACGAGGACCTCGCTGTTCACCTCCATGTCCTCGGTCACCTGGAAACAAACAGAGAATCTTTAACGTCTCTGATGAGCGAGCTGCTACTCGAACACACCGCGGCGCGTTGGACTCACCTGAGCGCTGTAGAGTCTTTGAGTGAAGACCGGCGGGTGATCGTTGACATCAGAAATCAAGATGGTGGCCGTCCCCGTTCCCGCCAAACCCCCTCCGTCCCTGGCCTCCACCACGACCAGGTACCGCTCCTCGGCCTCGCGGTCCAGCGAGCGCAGCACCGTGTAGATGGTCCCCGTGCTGGCGTTGATGGAGAACAGGTTGAGGTTGATCTCGTTGCGCACGTTCCTGATGATGCTGTAGGTCAGCATGGCGTTCTTGCCCTCGTTGGGGTCGTCCAGGTCCATGGCTCGCATCTCCATCACGGAGGTGTCGGCGGGAGAGTTTTCGGGCACTTGGCCGACGAAACATCCGTCTATTTCCAGCGCCGGACACGGGAAGAAGGGCGCGTTGTCGTTGACATCTTTGACCTCCAAGAGGACGTCGGCGAATCCCGTGAGTCCCGCCCCGCCTTCGTCCGTAGCCAGCACGAGGAACCTCCACGCCGCCCTCTCCTCTCGGTCCAGGCGTCTTTGGGAGTAGATTCTCCCGGTGCGTTCGTCGATGGTGAACTCGCCGCCAGCGCCCTGGCCGTGGAGGGAGTATCGTAGAGCGGTCTGGTCGGCCTCCTGGTCGGGATCTGTGGCCGAAACCTGAAATGAAAACATCCAAAATCAAACATCTAGGTCGTCTATTCCATCTAATCTAGGATAAAGTATTACAGACTGGGTGATCTCATATAATTTCAAGAAATACATTTTTAATAACAGACTGGATAAAAACAGAAGATCAAATAGAATCAAACTCAAAAGTCTTTGTGATCAGCTGGATGTTGAAGCTGCTTAAACCAACAAAACAATGACTTAGGACAAAAAAAATCTAATATTTGAATCAAGACACTGATTTATTTTTGTCTTTAAAGGCTTTATATGTGATTTTTTTATCCAGCAGATGTCGCCCTTGAGCACCAGCATGAAACCAAAACAACTCATGCTGCATTGTTGTGTTAGCATGCTAATGCTAGCAATCTTTATTATGCTGGTATCTTCACACTGCATGTAAATTTACCTGAAATGAGCGTGATCTAGAAACACAGTTAAGCAGTGAGTACAGTATGTTATTCTTCTTTTCTCTAGTCCCTCAATTAAACTACTTTTATACACGAGGGGAGGAGTCAGCCGGCCGTCCGGGCGATGTAAACAAACTGAAGATAGGACTCTGAAAACATCACAGACAGTGGGACTCGGGTGTTACACCCATTGTAGACAGTCATGACTCACAGAGTTATTTTCAGAGGAGATACTTGATTTCTATTATATTTAAGTGTGAAAAATCACATAGAAAGACTTTAAGAACAAAAATAAATCACTGTCTTGAATCAAATATTGGATTTTTTATGTCTTGAGTTATTATATTGGTTTAAGCAGCCTCAGCATCCAGCTGATCTCAAGAATTTGAATTGTCTGTTATTAAAAATGTATTTCTGAAACCTCGTTCATGGACGTTAGAGAGAGGCTTGAGGATGTTCACATTGGTTATATTTGATCCAAATGAAGTCTTATTGATTGATTGATATATACAGAGGATATACTTGATTTCTATTACATTTAAGTGTGATATATAACCAACAGCTGAACGCCATCATCATAAAACAAAATGTTTCACTAAACAAGGACAGCGACAGATTTGGACTCCAGCTGCATTCTTCTTCTTCTGTAAAAATAATAAACTGTTGCTGTTTGTTCAAACAGTGGGATTGCTTTTTTCAGTTTGTACTAAATGTCAAGCCCAGCAAACAGAACATGAGGCAGGGAGCTGATAGCAGCAGCTGCCCCCACACTCCCTGCAACACAGGAATAAACATTTCTCTGTAGCTTTGTCCTGTTTGTGTAATTAACCTGCCTGTTATCTGTGAGAACGAGGGGACGAGAGCACGGGCCCCTCACATCTGTCACCGCGACACACTGTGCAATTAAAAGTTAATAGACGCCAACAAAAGCAAAGGAAGAAGTACACTTTCACCCTTTCTTCTCCTCTTTTCTCACCAGAGGGTTTGTTTACAGAAGCCTTTGAAGTCCCCCCCCCCTCGCCACTTCCCGCCTCCGCCACCTTCTCCCCTGTTGCCTCTCCGCGTTCCCTGACAACGTGACGCAGGTAGACAGTATTGAAGATGAGCGGGCCGCGGCGCCACAGAGGAGGAGGTGCAGGTGAAGTCAAGAAATATTCATTTCAAATTGGATTTTCCCCCTCTGCTCGCTATCTGCTGAATTGTATTAACACACGGGGGGCTCAGAGCGCGATGCGTTCAGGGAGGGGCCGGCATCCGAGCGCTCAGAAAAAAAACTACTGAGAGAGTTAGAGAGGAACGGAGCGTACATCAAATCAATTCCAGCAGCTAGGCGAGGGGGGGGGGGGGGGGGGGGGTGGGGAGCAGGGTCCCGGGTTGAGGACTTGGTGACACATGCCTCTCTGAAGGGGATTACTTCCTGGCCCCTCTCTCCGACACACTTCCACCTTTTTTAATCTGATTCAGCTCGCCGGCACACACGCACATTACCATGAATTACCGAGGAGAGGTGTGACGAAAAGCGGGTGAAAGCAACAGTCTTTCTCAGTGAGCGTTCCCCGATCCCTCGGCCTTCCTGTGAGGAGGTTTCTGGTTCCTCTATCAGATATTTGAGTTTCTTCCCCCAGGCTGTCACTCTGATGAACGCTAAACAGTCACAGAGTGTCAGACCTGTCGCGGTGAAATGACTCTAAACCAACCGTCACTGTGAAGATACATATATATATATAATCTAATTTAAATGATCAATACACACTTATTCATGTAAATACTGTGATTGACATCTTAATTGACCCATCTGTCACATAACTGCATTTTACTTCTCATGTTACTTCAGCATCTTTTTCACCATTCACCACTGCACTGTTTCATATTTAGTCATGTAAATATTAGTCTTTTCTTATTATGTTTATTGTTGATATTTAATGTTGTACCTGTTCATAAGAGAGCACAGTTCACACAAGTTAAATTCCTTGTGTGTGTAAGCATATCTGGACAATAAATCTGATTCTGATTCTGTGAAACAACGTCTCACACACACACACACACACACACACACACACACACACACACACACACACACACACACACATGTGATGTGTTAGAGCGAGGTCACTGGATCTGTGCTGAGGTGTCGCTGCAGGCTAATTCACCTCCGCGTTTAAAAGTGTGACCAATGCTATTAGATGTGTCTGCACTAAACCCGATACGTCTCCACATCTTGTTCACATAAACACAACGGAGTCCTCGAGAGTGATGACGGTGTGTCGATCTCGCGTTGACGTTTTAAAACAGTTTCATCTGGACTGAGCCGACATCTGATCGGCGCTTCTTTTTGAACCGTTTAGCTTTAGCGCTCTACAACATTCACCGAGCTCTCAACACTTTCTAGTCCCTCACTTTGTGTCTCTGGTTGTGCTGTGCAGGGTCACACAGAGGCTGGAGATGTCCCACAATGCACTGGGTGACATGGATTTGTTGCCAAGATTTTTTTTTTACAAAGACAGTTCAACTCGGAGCTGTATTTGGGTCAGGCTGCTACAACAACAGCTATGATTAGCCGTGATCTTTTCAATGTTTTTCCAGATTTGAACGTGACTTTGATCCCGTCGGGGTCTGGCGTTGGTTTGATTGGCGGTATTTGCCAATCGAGGATTGCGTTGCTGCCCTTGCAGCCTGTGTCGCTGCTGCGGGCAGAAGTCTTACCTTTGAGTTATCAGCGTTAGTAAGACGCCATAGAATCAACATGACTGACCTCGAGCATGAAGACAGGAAGCTGTGTGAGCTCCTCCGTCACGGCGGCGTGGTACTCGGTCTGGCTGAAGACGGGCGCCTCGTCGTTGCGGTTGCCCACCTGGACCACCACCAGCGTCTCGTTCTCCCACTTCCCGTCGGAGGCGACCAGCCGCAGCTCGTAGCGTTGCTCCATCTCGTAGTCGAGCGGCTGAGCCACGAAGATGGTGCCCACCTCGGGCTCCACGTCGAAGGTGCCCATGGCGTTCCCCGAGGTGATCTGGTAACGCAGCTTAGCGTTGGCACCTTGAGGGGGGAGGAGAGAGAGAGAGGAGGTCAAAGGTCAATCAATAAGACTTGAACAACCTCGAGCCTCTCTCTCTAACGTCCATGCAGAAGGTTTCAGAAATACATTTTTAATAACAGATGTTTCAGCAACGCTACAAAACTCAAGATACAAACACACGACATGAACAAGATCAAACAGAACTCAAAGTCTTTGTGATCAGCTCGATGTTGAAGCTGCTTAAACCAACAAAACAATGACTTAAGACATTAAAAAATCTAATGATTTATTTTTGACCTTAAAGAGTTTGGGAAACATTTTTAAATAGTTCTTCATCAGAGCTTTGGAGCAGGGAGGCTAAATTCATTCAGATTCAGATTTTTTTATTGTCCCACAAGGGGAAATTTGCGTTAACTCAGGAGCACACAGAAGACAAGAAACACAAAGACAACATCAATATAAAACATAAAACAAAACTAATTGGAAAATCAGACAACACAGCAAAATATAAAACCTAATAAAAACAGCACAATAAAATCAGTCAAGAGCTCGTACCAGAATGAACATTCAAGTTATTAAAGTGCAAATTCATCATCAATGAAAAGTCATCATGTGGTGAGGCAGACTTTAAAAGGAAGGTTCAGGATCTTGATGTCATAACAGTCCATCCGTACATTATCTAAACTGCTTTTTGCCATTCGGGGTTGCAGGATGGCTGGAGCCGATCTCAGCTGTCATTGGACGAGAGGCGGGGTTACACCCTGGACTGATCTCCAGCCAATCACAGAGCTGACTCATATAGAGACAGACAACCAGCCACACTCACATTCACACCTACGGACAATTTAGATTCAAACCATGAACCTCCTCACTACATTAACAATAACTGATTAAGAAAAAAATAGATATTTTATTCATACAATTTACAAAACTGTATGTTAGAACTGGAATCTTTGGAGGTTGATTTTTGAGACAAAAACAGTAAAACATTAGCAGAACACATCGCGTAAAACATCAACAACTGTTTTAAGTTATTGTGAATATTTGTTTCAGATAATGTTCATGTGATGAAACTCCCGTATCTGATCTGATGTATTTTTTTTACCAGAGAGAGGAGAAGTCCCAGCGTTGAGCCGTCCATCACACTGAGACACTGAGACTCGTCTTGTTCAAATCAAACTCCTTGAATGATATCGGAGCAGAACTCCATGCACACAAACTTGGATTTGATTGGCAGCGGACACAGAAACAAAAACGGGATACCCCCCGAGTGGACGGCAGCAGCAGATATCAAATATTAGAGAGGAAAACAGGAGTGTCTCTCACAGCGGGGCTCATTAGCTGCCTCGCTCTCTCTCTCTCTCTCTCTCTCTCTCTAACACACACTTCTGGGATACTCAAATTTGTCCTCCTCTCCTAGCCTCTCTCCTCCACATCCTTGATTTATTCCACTCCTCTGGAAAACATTTTTATGACAAGTCCAAGGCTGATTGGAGAGCTGCTGCTAGCTGGCATTTTGTTCAAAATCGTGCATCGTTCATGGAGAGGTAAATAAAAACAAGCCTGCTAACAGTTAGCGTAGCAAAGCAGACGAGAGGGTCGATGCATCGTATTCAAAAGACATTTTTATGTCCTATTACTGTTTCCTCTCCTTCTTTCCTTGACAGCTTTCTTTTTGACCCTCTATTCTTCCTTTACTTCCTCCTCTCCTACCTCTCTCACTTCCTCTCCTCTCATCACCTGTCTTTGTTTTGAAATATTCGTTTGTCTCCTTCTTACCTTTGCCTTTTTTTTTACACCTTCCACTGATTCTTCTTACAAACCGGTTTTCAATATCCCTCCTTCCTTTTCCTTATTGTCCTTGATTCCTCTGTCCTCTTCCTTTCTACATTTCTTGCTTCTCTTTCCTCTCCCTAAACTCTTTTTTGTGTCTCCTCGCTTCCTTTTTTCACATTCCTTTTCTGGCTTCATCTCTCTCTCTCTTCCTGATTTTAGAGATGAAGACAAAAACAGAAACATGGTAAAGACACACATGTACACACACACATGTACACACACACATGTACACACACAAACAGGCCAGAGGCAGGTCTGTCTGTGTTTTGGGCCCGCTCTGTGTTTACGGGCACCAAGGAGACTTCAGGAGACAAACACCATCTGTGGAGACATGCAGGACCTTCATTACCACAGCGCAGAGCAACCTGTGTGTGTGTGTGTG
>NC_089202.1:30576502-30604002 GCF_963930695.1 Labrus bergylta
AACACACACGTGGCTTCCTGTTGGAAAGTACAGCCTACACATCGCTGTCCTTCTTTCCAAGGCTAGAAAGAAGAGCTCACCTTCACTTGTAAATGTGAAACTCCACAGTTTGTTATAAAAGCAGTCTGGTGTCCTTAAAGTGAAGGTTTGACGGCTGCTTGTGCTTTTAAAAACAACCTTTAAGATGCAGCCTTTACAGCGTGAGTCAGAGACCCCCCCCCCCCCCCATTGAGAGCTCAACATATGTGGAAACAGGAACCTGGATTAAAAATAACTGCAGGGATGTCACTTTAAAAAACGCTTTCTGTCGTTTTTTGGAGCAGTTCGTGGGGTGTCACTAAGGGGGTTAACGAGGGGCAACAGTGACTGTCTTGTGGATTAATCGTTACAGACTAATCAGATCTGTCTCTCTGAGAGTGCTGACTCAGCAGGGATCAGGTCCTATCGTGTCTTTAATCTCATCCCTCATATCCGCCCTTTGAGGAGGGTTTGGGGTGTTTGAGTAAAGATCCTGGACCCCCCGCCCCCCCAGTGGTTCGGGGTCAGGGGGTGTTTGTTAATTACCCCGGAGCCTCCCTGATGAGACACAAACTGGGGATAAAGCGTCTACGTTTTGGGAGGGATTCAGCAGAAGTTTTGCTATCGTAGCATTTCTTAATCCCGTGTTCAGCGTCTTCGTGGAGCTCGCGGGGATCCGTCTGAGGGGAATAAACACTGAATCCAGACTCTCACAACAACAACAACAACAACAACAACAACAACAACCAGTGAACACTACACAAACAAGACAAAAACAGCAGCTTGAATGTTTATCTGGTAACAATGAAAAATGTGAAGCCAAGCAGATTTTGAAAACTGGGGAGTCTAGAGACACGTAATGCCTAACGGGACCTCACTGAGACGAGGACCACATGGGTCCAAAGTGGGTCCAAAGTGGGTCCAAAGCAGGACTTGAGTACTCATCCTACAGGACCAGTAACCATGGCACCTGTAGGAATGTGTCATCATGATATTCACCTCGTGCAGAACCTAAAAATCAAGTGAATGTGGGGGCGCTGGTGGTCCAGTGGTTAGAGCGCACGGCCCATGTACGGAGGCTTTAGTCTTCCAAGCGGGTGGCCCGGGTTCGAATCCGACCTTTGGCTCCATTCCCACATGTCATTCCCCACTCTCTCTCTCTCCCTGATTTCCGATTCTATCCACTGTCCTGTCTCTACAATAAAGGCACAAAAAGCCCAAAAATAAATCTTTAAAAAAATAATAATAAATCAAGCGACTGTGGACGTAGCAGCAGAGAGAATATGATCACAGTGAGGCGACATGCTG
The DNA here is from genome assembly GCF_963930695.1 of Labrus bergylta. Taxonomy (NCBI): domain Eukaryota; kingdom Metazoa; phylum Chordata; class Actinopteri; order Labriformes; family Labridae; genus Labrus; species Labrus bergylta. Next base: position 30,577,829 of record NC_089202.1, read on the forward strand.
AGCAGACAAAGCTCGACGGTGACCATCTGGTTGAATCGCTTTGAGAACTTTGGAGCGGCTCGTTGAAGAAGAACAACGCAGAGTTGCTAAACACTGGCGGTTAGCTTGTGCTAGCTTGCTAAATTATCTGCTCTTCCATTAAAACAAATGTTATATCCTCAGGTAGCATGCAGCGTAGCTACAAGCTGTAAACATACACGCTAACCCTGCGGTGAGCGTGCACCTCTGGTGGCGGTGAGCTCAGGAGGAGGGGCGCAGTTTGAATGTTATAAGCTGCAACCAACATTTCTACTGACTCTTGGGTTGCAAAGGGGTGGAACATTTCAGCTACATTTCCAGAAACTTTTCCTGGGAAGTTAAGCTGGGGAATTTTGTAAATATATAGCTTATTTAGCATCTAATTTTTCAGCTAGCTATCTACTGTATGAATTAATTTTTATGTGATATTTTCAAATTAAACATAAATACCATACGTCACATTTTTTAAAACATATTACTCCATAATATCATCAAAGCTTTATCACTTTATTTAATCCACGGGATACAATGTGTGGCTTCAAAAGTCTTGTGCTCTGGTCCAGGTTTCTAGAAATCATGTGTGCATGTGATGGAGGAGTGCACCGTGCATGTAGGGGGCGTGGCCTCATTAGCCCTGCAGTAAGCAGTGTGCTATTCAAGTGTACTTGCATGAAATCTGGTTGTTTTAGTCAAGACAATGCTTAACTATATTTTCCCCAACTATTCTTAAGATCCTGTTAAGGGCTAACCTTCGATTATCCCGGTTTATTCCCGTTTATTCCCATAAATTCCCGTTTATTCCCATGGAAACTTTGAAATTCCCAGAATTTTGCATTTCTACTGAATCCACCTTGAAGACTGTTCCTGCAGACTAGAAGTCGAGTTTCATTCCTGGGAAAAGCATTTTTATTTCTACTTTGTTTTGTTTGATTTTATTTGAGTGTTAAAAAGTAGAAAATGACTCAACGACTTAAGACAGAAGGAGCGAGACGAGACGAGTGCATCTCAGATCAAAGTAAACTCTCTAAGTTTCATTGTAACAGTGAAGTCACTGAGTTAGCTCTAAGATTTGCATAAAGTGTCTTTAAATATATTTTACTTGGCCAGAGTGCACCTGAGAACCAGAAACTATCTTTGCAAAGAAAAACTGTATCAACTCGACTAAAGCTGTTAAAATTTAACTAAAAGGAAGGATGAAGAAATCGAGTCAATTAAACTCCAGAGTGAAACATTATTCGACTGCATGGTTTCTCCGTGCTGTCAGATTCAATCACTGCTGTGACTTTAAACGATGTGTCTGCGAGTCGTTAGTGAGGTTTAAAAAGTTTAAAATCTTTACTCTCAGACTCTGATGCTTCTCATTCTCACGTCTTGTTAGAGCAGCCTTCCACACGTTTGCTCTGCACCGATCTGTTTCCTGTTTCTGACTGATACAGTAAACGGCTCTGTTCTTAAATCTCATCACACTCTGAGGCAAAGTTTGGAGAGCGTGCACGAGAGCGACGGGAAGTTCTGGATTCTCCTGAGGGACTCTGGAATACCGAGTGTGAGCGCGTGCAGAGAGAAGGAATAAAGGTTAAAGATTAAAAAGAGAAAAAACAAATAATCAGACGTCTCTCTCCTTCCTTCACTCACTCGGAGTAAAGAAAACCCCCGAGGCTGTGAGGCGCTGCCAGCAGCCGTCATTAACACAGAAAGAAAGAGACGGGGGAGAGGGGGGGGGGAGGGGAGACGTTTGTTCTGTTGTTGTTTTCAGATTTCTTTTCCCCGCGTCCTGCTGCTTATTGGTTTAGAGCGGAGGAGGAAGAGGAGCGAGGGACAAACACAAACAAAGAGACAAACATCAAATCTGTTGACCTCAAGGGAGCAGCAGAACCCGCTAATGAGCTGTGACAGCAAGGGGAGAGGAGAGGAGAGGAGGAGAGGAGGGGAGGAGAGAGGAGAGGAGAGGAGAGGAGAGGAGAGGAGGAGGGAGGAGAGGAGAGGAACATTCAGAGCATTCAGAGCATTGACTGTTTTTAAACATGACATCACATCTCCACCTCCTCCTGTTGTACAAAAGTGAAGCCAAAGTCCCCGCAGCAGACGCTGAGATGTGGAGTCAGAGTCTGTGCAGCAGGGATTGGCTGGTTTTTGATGTCCCGCCTCTTCCTCTAACAGAACACACACCTCAAACAAGAAGAGATGCTAAAGTCGTCCTCATGTCACTCACCTTCGTCCTCGTCGTTGGCGGTGACCGTGATGAGGACGTAGCCAACCTCCTTGTCTTCCTCCACGCTCACCTCGTAGACCGGCTGGGGGAACGCCGGCGCGTTGTCGTTAACGTCCGTGATGAAGATCCTGACGTAGGCCGTGTCTGAAGACGAGACAGATTCATGATGAGATGATGGAAACATTTCTCAACACAGTGAATGAACTGGATGAAGGAGTTCACTTCTCACCGGTGTTGGGCTGCCCCTGCTGACCCGGTCTGGAGGACTCGGAGCCGTCCTGCGATTGGACCTCGATCAGGTAGGACGCTTTCTGCTCGCGGTCGAAGGACGCTCGGGTGACGATGACACCGCTGCGCGAGTCGATACTGAAGAACTGAGAGTCCCCGCTCTCGTCTTTCAGGATCACGTAGTGGATCTGAGGACGGAGGAGAAGGAGAAATAAGAGAAGCTGAAGAAGTTAACAGACAGTAAGAGAGCTGGTATCTTTCCTCACCTTGCCATGCAGACCGGAGTCCAGGTCCGTTGCCGACACCTGAGCGACTGAGGTGCCGATTTCCGCCCCCTCGGGAACCGTGGCCTCGTAGGTGGACGACAGGAAGAAAGGGACGTTGTCGTTCACGTCTGAAAATCATGAAAAAAAGAAAGTGGTTAAAAAAAGCTTGATTAATCATTTTTGTTTTTCTGTTTTTGGCAGGAGGACACGAGTCTGTCATCTCCTCTCCTCTCCTCTCCTCTCCTCTCTCCTCCCCTCCTCTCATCTCCTCTCCTCTCCTCTCTCCTACTTTCTCTTCCCCTCCCCTCCTCTCCTCTCCTCTCCTCTACTCTCTCCTACTCTCTCCTCCCCTCCTCTCATCTCCTCTCCTCTCCTCCCCTCCTCTCCTCTCTTCTCCTCCTCCTCTCCTCCTCCTCTCCTCTCCTCTCCTCTCCTCTCCGTTTCCGTTTCCGGTGAGTGTGAGTGTGAGTGTGAGTGACGGTGGTGGTGTTGCGAGTGGCGCGGAGATTGAATTGTTTGCTATCCTTTCTACTGTTTTCAAAGTGCACGATCAGGTCAGTTTGTTTTCATATTTGTATTGAGTGTTGTTGGCTGTGTAAGACAGATCGTTGGAGGGGTTGGAGGGAGGAATGGCGTCTGCTGAGACGCCACCTCCGACTCTCCGACAGGGAGTTCGGATAGTCCCTCCGAACGGTACTGTCACCGTGGAGGAGGTTCTGTTAGCTGCAGGTGAACAGGTAGGCCATGAGAAACTTTTGTATGCATCCCGAATGAACAAGGCTGTGGTTGTTTTTCTGAAGAGTGAGCCTCTTGTGTATCAGCTGATTGAGAGTGGTGTGTTCATTAGGGATTTGTTTGTGCAGGTTTCCCCGTTGTCGGTTCCCTCTACGCGGATCACCGTATCCGGTGTTCCGCCGTTTATTTCTAACAACTTGTTAGAGAACGAACTCCGCAGGTTTGGGAAGTTTGCGAGTGGTTTCAAAACTGTGAGTCTAGGGTGTAAAGATCCCAAACTGAAACATGTTCAATCTTTGCGGCGTCAGGTGTTCATGTTTTTGGATTCGCCCACACAGACTCTGGAGGTTTCCTTTAGAGTGAAACACGGTGACGCTTCATATATGGTGTATGCGAGCTCGGGACAACTGAAGTGTTTTGAGTGTGGTGATGTGGGACACAAACGTTTTGCGTGTCCGCACAGACAGCAGGAGGCGGCTAGTGCTGCCGCGGGCGGCTCTGTTAGTGTGGCGCATGTGGCGGAGGCCGCGTCCGCGTCCGCGCTTGGGGCGGAGGCCGCGTCCGTGCCTGGGGCGGGGGCCGCGTCCGCGTCCGCGCTTGGGGCGGAGGCCGCGTCCGCGTCCGTGCCTGGGACGGGGGCCGCGTTCGTGCCCGTGCCTGGGGCCGCGTCCGCGTCCGCGCCTGGGGCGGAGGCCGCGTCCGCGTCCGTGCCTGCGGCAGAGGCCGCGTCCGCGCCTGCGCCTTGTGCTGAGGCCGTGGCTGAGGTAGAAGTGGCTTCGACCAGCTCTCAGGCTACAGAAAAATCACAGACTGTAGATAATGATAAAACTGAAGATTCCACAAGTTCTGCAGTTGTAGATGTTTCATTGAAGGAAGGTAAGACAGTGTGTTGTAGCCAGGCATCATGTGAAGGAGAGGACATGGATGAAGATTATGAGTCAGACAATGCATCCATTGCTGATTTGCCAAATAGTGGCTCTGGTCTTTATTCTTTAGAGTCAATCAATCAATTTATGGATGAAACGTACAACAAATCAGTAAAAATCAGTGACTACTTTAGTGATACTGAAAAGTTCATAAAGTCAGTCAGCATACTGAAAAGACAGGTTGGGTTTGACCTCCTGGACGCAAAAAAACGGTTCCGTCTTAAAAAGCACATCACCGCACTGAGGAAAGTTGGACGTAAGAGTGTGAAGAAGACAAAGAAATGATCATGCATCACAAGGTGTTTTTCTTCTTCTACTGCTCCCTGTTTGTGTCTACTTGTCTGTTCTTTCTCTCTGATCTTTCTATGAGGAGTCTTAAGATAGGATCTCTTAACATTAATGGTGGGAGAGACAGACAGAAAAGGGGCCTTATCTCTGAGATCTCAACTCAGAAAAACATTGATATCTTGTTTTTACAAGAGACTCATACCACACCATCAGATGAGACAGATTGGGGTTTATGGTGGGAGGGCTCTAACTACCTTAGCCATGGCACCAACCTTAGTGCAGGAGTAGCCATTTTGTTTAGAGCATCTGCAAATGTAAAGATCGTCTCTTGTGCTGAAATTGTAAAGGGAAGGCTTTTAATTGTAAGAGCAGAAATAGAGGACACTGTTTTCTGCTTCACTAATATTTATGCTCCAAATAATGGAGCTGAAAGGGTAGCTTTCTATACCCGCCTCCAAAAGGAGTTACTGATCTATAATCAGGATCAGATCATTCTTGGTGGTGATTTTAACTGCACACTTGATTTCACCGTGGATAGAATAGGAGAGGAGCCACATCCACATTCATCCCAGACTTTAAACACTGTCATCTCTCACCTGGATTTGTTGGACACATTTAGAGTGAAACATCCACAATCCAGACAGTATACATGGGTCAGGGTTAACAGTAACAGGGTGTGTGCAGCTAGACTGGACAGGGTTTACATCTCCAGAACTCTCAACCCCAGATTAATTCATTGTAATATTCTGCCTGTCGGATTCACTGATCACCATTTTGTTAGTGTGGAGCTGATTATTTCACCAGGTGAAAGGGCTAAGTCCTTCTGGCATTTTAATAACAAGCTTCTACTGGACAATGTTTTCTGTAAAAACTTTGGGTGTTTTTGGGATCAGTGGCAATTAAGAAAAGTTGAGTTTGATTCTTTGAAGCTTTGGTGGGAGGTTGGTAAAGCTCAGATTCGTGTTTTTTGTCAGCAGTACACGTCACACTCTTCTGCTAGATTAAAAACAGTCATTAAAAATCTTGAGGACAACATTAAGAACCTTGAGGAGGGGTTAAATGGGAGTGTGGATCCCACCACTGGTACCCTGCTGAAGGAGAAACGTATGGAGTTGAGCTCTTTCCTGCAGGAGAGGGTGAAGGGAGCTCTTGTGCGGAGTCGTTTCCTTCAACTCAAAGACATGGATGCCCCAACGTCTTTCTTTTTCAATCTTGAGAGATCTGTGGCTCAAAAAAAGCTGCTGACTTGTCTGAAACTGCCAGGAGGTCGAATAACAGCTGATCCAAAGGAAATGAGCAGTCATGCCATGCAGTTCTATGAGGATCTGTTTGGAGCAGAGAGTTGCAGCCAGGAGTGTCGCAGGGAGCTCCTGGAGGGTCTCCCTCAGCTCAGTGTGGAGGAGAGGTCTCTTCTGGAAGGGGAGCTGTCTCTGGAGGAGCTCACTGCTGCTGTCACTCAGATGGCAACAGGAAGAGCACCTGGAATAGATGGGTTGTCCACAGACTTTTTTAAGAGGTTCTGGAATATCCTTGGGTCTGACCTGCATAGTGTTTTAATGGAGTGTTGCAGGACCGGGTCTCTTCCTGGTTCTTGTAAGAGAGCAGTTCTTTCCTTGCTCCCCAAGAAAGGTGACCTGGCATTGTTAAAAAACTGGAGGCCGGTTGCTTTGCTTTGTGCGGACTACAAGATCCTCTCCAGAGCTTTATCGAACAGACTAAAGGACGTTCTGGGAAGTGTGGTCCATAAAGACCAGAGTTACTGTGTTCCAGACCGGACAATCATGGATAATGTTTTTCTTATCAGAGATGTCATTGATGTGTGTAAAATCTATAATCTAAATGTTGGCATTGTGTCTCTGGATCAAGAGAAGGCGTTTGACAGGGTGGATCACTCGTATTTGTTTTCTGCACTGAGGTCTTTTGGTTTTGGGGATGGTTTTGTGTCATTAGTTGGTTTGTTGTATCAGGATGCACAGTGTTTGGTGAAGATGGGGGCGGGGTTGAGTCGGCCAATCCCTGTACGGCGAGGGATCAGACAAGGTTGTCCCATCTCCGGCCAGCTGTATAGCTTGGCTATTGAGCCCTTGCTGTGCAGGTTGAGGGACCGGCTCAGCGGGCTTTCTTTGCCCGCGGCCTGTAGCATTGAATGTCCCCCTACAATTTCTGCCTATGCTGATGATGTAAACATCTTCATCTCCAATCAGGGGGACGTTCGGTGTCTGCGGGACACCCTGTCCCTGTATGAAAGGGCAACAGCTGCACGGGTGAACTGGGAAAAAAGTGGTGCCTTACTGGTGGGAGAGTGGAGGGACCAGGCAGTGCCCAGTCTGCCGGGTGGACTTGAGTGGGGGAGGGAGGGGTTGAAGGTGTTGGGGGTTTATTTGGGTACCGAGGGCTTTAAAAGTAAAAACTGGGAGGGAGTTAGGGAGAAAGTGTGCGCTCGGTTGTCTAAATGGAAATGGTTGCTACCCCAGTTGTCGTATAGGGGAAGAGTTCTGGTGGTCAATAACTTGGTTGCCTCGACTCTCTGGCACAGACTTGTGGCTTTGACACCTCCAAGAGGGCTGGTGGAGGACATTCAAAGGGCCATCCTGGACTTCTTCTGGTCAGGCAAACACTGGGTTCAGGCGGCAGTCCTCTACCTGCCGGTGGCTGAAGGGGGACATGGACTTATAGACATTCAGTCAAAAATTGCCTCATTCAGACTCCAGACTGCACAGAGACTCCTTTTCACTTGTGGTCCCAGCTGGATGGACATCACTCGACTGCTGCTGAGGAGAGCTGGACGGCTGGGGTACACTAAGCAGCTCTTTCTGTTAAAGCTTGAGGAGGTGGATCTCACTGGATTAACATCCTTTTATATGTCTGTAATGCAGGCATGGAAAATGTACACATTCAAAAGGGAAAAAACTGAGAGTCTGGGAATGTGGATCTTTGAGGAACCGTTATTTTTTAATGATTTCATAAGGACTCCAACTTTGCAGTCAGCCAGTCTCCGGGCCAGTTTCAGAGAGGCAGGCTGCACAAAACTGGGTCACCTGGTAAGACTGACCCTGGACGCCCTCAAAGAAAGGACCAATATCACCTCCAGCCGGGTGGTTGAAAGAGTGGTGGAGGAAGTCTTTGCTGCACTTCCAGTAAAACTTGTGACATTTCTAAACATTGAGAATCTGTGTGAGCAGTGGAGTGAAGAGGGCGAATACAGCTTCCCATCTTTGTCTGTTACCCCAGATGTCGGGGAGTGGCAGGAAAGAGGAGGTGGACTGCTGTCCTTTAGTACTCCTGTTCTGGGAAAGTTCCAGGATGCAGGGAAAAAGGCACTCTATCAGTCCTGTGTTAAGGTCCTACATCTTCGTGGTCTGTCGGGAGTGAAAGAGTCGAGGTGGATCGAGTTTTTTGGCCCGGAGGTTTCCCCGAAAGGCAGCTGGCGGTCCCTGTACAAGCTGCCTGTTGAGAAGAGAACAGCAGATCTCCAGTGGAGGGTTGTGCATGGGGTTATAGCCACGAACAGATACAGAGCGCACATTGATCCAGGGGTGGGAGAGGAGTGTTTGTTTTGTTCACTAACTGAAACTTTGTCTCATCTGTTTGTTGAGTGTCCCAGGCTCTCACTCTTGTCCTTATGAAAAGCTTGTTTGAAGCTCTCGGGGAGGATTTCTCTTATGCAGTGTTTGTTTTTGGGCCAAAGTATTCTGCAAAGAAAAAGACTGTACATACACTGATGAACTTTTTATCTGGCTCGGCTAAGTTGGCCATTTGGCTTACACGCAAGAACCGAGCTCAGGGTACTGGCTGTGTGGAACCGGTGCTGGTTCTGGAGGGACTTTTGAAGGCCAGACTAAAGGTAGAATTTGCCTATTATCAAATGATGGACAATGTGCAAGACTTTAATAGTGTATGGGCTGTGGAAGAAGCTTTGTGCTCTGTGGGTGGGGATGGAGAGCTGATTATTCATTTTTGATGCAGTAAATGTTGTTTTTGTTGATGTTGTGATTTTTGTTGCACTTGTTTTGTTTTATGTTTTATTTTTTATTTATTTATTTATTTCCTTCTCTTGATCTGAGTGATGATGTGACAGTGTTATAATTTTCTCCTGGTAGTGGTAAAATAAAAGGTATTTTGAAAACCAAACCTACTCTCTCCTCTCATCTCCTCTCCTCTCTCCTCCCCTCCTCTCCTCTGAAACATTTACATCATTAAATCTGATTTTAAATGAAAGATCAGCTCCAGTGGAATAAAAAAAGAGAGGGAGTCAGTCTGTGGTTTCAGACGTCCATCAGAACGCCAGCCTGGACCGAGTCTCCCCTCGCTAATGAAGACGGAGTTATTAGTGAGGAATTATCCTCCCAACACCGTGAAGAGTCCACAAAGCAGCTTGTCAGCTCACTTTTCTAGCTCCGCTAAGCCAATTACAGCGTCTGATGTGGGTTTGTTTAAAGCCACTCAAAGTCAGGAAGTGTTTTCTCCTGATTGGGAAATGAGTCAGTGTTAAAAAATGAGGCAGCGTGGAGCTCACACATCCAGTCGCCGCTGTTCTCTTTAAACTGCAGGGACGAGCAGATATATGAAGTCCATGATTCCTCCAGCAGTGTGTCTCACTATAGAGCTGCAGACGCTCCCACATCACAGCAGCTCTGATGGTCACCACTGAACCATCGCTTCTTTACGGCCTAACTATGGCACTAACTATATTTTACCCATGGTTCATAGTTCATTGGAAAAGTTGCTGCACTTAAAGGGACACTTCACCCATTAGCATTATTCTTTGTATCATTAGAAACCTGGTAGTATTTTTGAATGCTCGTGCATCCCGCCCTCATTTTCCCCTGAGATGTGAAATCTTTGTATTTCTGAGTCTGTAAAGGAGCTTCCAGTGACGCAAGATGAGGTTGAGGTTAGCAGGGTGAAACTACAACGCTAGTTCCTCATATTTTCGACCACTGAAGCTACAGACCAATCACAGATCAGTGGGTGGGAACTCACTCCTAGAATCGAAACTTAACGTCTGCCATATTGCTTGGAAGCTATGCTAACAGGCTCTATGGAGAAAGCTGATAACGGCAAGAAAACATAAATATAGCGGCGAGACGGCTGCTGCCGACAGGCTGGTCTTGTGTTTTGGCTGCTATGACATAAGGCCGGCCTATCGGCGGCGGTGAGGACGAGGAGCCGGGGCCGGCTCGAGCTGGGGCGGACTGGTAGTGTCGGTGCTCTCACTGTTTGTCTATGGACACAGACATAGAGTCTGTTTTCTGACAGGAATTTACAAGATCAATTCTGGAAGAAATCTCTGAATCAGTTGAGGAAACGTCTTTTTGTGTTGAAGTAAATATATCTGTAAATGTTTTTATTTCTAGATTTCTACTGCTATACTGTATATTTTGGAGAAACTGGAATATCCCTCTGCGATTAATAAAGTATTTCTGATTCTGATTCTGAAATCGAGGACCTTAGTGGGAGTGGCCTGCGGTGAAGTGCATTCTGGGAGTTGGTGTCTTTCATCCACATGAGCCAAAAAGACACTTTCTGCCTTTTCTCGGCCAAGAAGGCACCAACTTCAAAATGTATTTCACATTTCTACATATATGACCCAATGTCAATACAGATTCATGTTTCATGGTGAAGTATCCCTTTAAACGTGACCATAAGAGAGTAAGACATTTATGACCACACCCCTACCCTCTCACCTGTCACGTTGACGTAGACGGTCGTGAAGGACGCGAGCGGCACGGCGGCGACGTTCTGGACTCTGACTCTGAGCGTGAAGAAGCGAGTCGTCTCGTAGTCCAGGTTCTCGGCCACCAGGATGGACGCCGAGCTGTCGGCCCGGTTCGGCTTGACGTAGAACCGGACGGGCATGTTAGTCTCCGGGACCTGACCCTCCTCCAGGTTGTAGGTCACGCGGGGGTCACCGAGCGGGGACGTGGCCTTGATGGTCTGATGGGAGGGACAGAGGGGAGGACACTGAATCACACTTTGAATCACCGCTGTGTGTACTCATGCAGAGAGAGAGAGAGCAGTCACATGACCTCACATCTTTAGAGGGTCATCTCTGATAAAGTCGGTGGTTTCTGGATTGTTTTGCAGAATATTAATAGGCCTCACCCCTCAGATTGAGCTCATGAAATAGAGAGAGTAATATGCAGCTCTGCACAAACACTGCTGCAGACCTAGCCATAACAACAACTCCCACATGTCATCACAATCCAGCTCAGAATAAAAGCCAAAGAAGAAGAAGAAGACGAAGACGATGGCGTCCTGCTCCGTGATGACATCATTTTACTACACAGCTGTTTGCTGTCGGCAGCAAACTGTTCATCATCATAACGGCTCTAACGTCTCCCAGATCCATAAACCAAAACACTCACTGACAATATGACAGTTTAAGATACACAACTGTACGACTAAGAATGCAGCGTTTCAACGGTCAGAGCGTCAGATCCTTATATGGACATCAAGCGCTGAGCGAGGAAAGTCCAGAAGTTTGAACGACCTAAAAAGGTTTCAGATCAGTTTTCTGTTGATGCTTTCTGCGTGAAAAAATATGTGATTGGATCCGTGTGTGTTTGTGTGCGTGTGCGTGTGTGTGTGTTTGAGTTTGTCTGTGTGTGTGTGTGTGTGTGTTTGAGTTTGTGTGCGTGTGTTCTTTGTCCTGATAGCATCCACCAGCAGCAGAGGTTTTAAGAGTCATTATTCTCTTGACTGCAGTTTGATCTGACCTTAGAGAGAGAGAGAGAGAGAGAGAGAGAGAGAGAGAGAGAGAGAGAGAGAGAGAGCGTGTGTGTGTGTGTGTGTGTGTGTGCGCGCGTGCTTTTAAGGCTCTTGTTCTTCCTGACCACACACTCCGGCCTCGGCAGGGAAGGATTGTGTTTTCCACGGTTGAGTGATGCGACCACAATTTAATGTTCTGAGCGTAAGGGTATGACCTGTACTGTTCGACACACACACACACACACACACACACACACACACACACACACACACACACACACACACACACACACACACACACACACACACACACACACACACACACACACACACACACACACACACACACACACACACACACACACACGGAGGACTCTTTGCTCCACACATATACAGGAAGGAACACATCGATTCTTCTGTTCATGACAGAACAGACTTTTAGAATATGAATAGTCATTTAAAGTTGAATAAACCTGTCACTGATCATCAGAGTGTTTTTAGTGTTTCACATCTCGTCTGTTTGTACCATAGGCTGTACATACAAGCAGACGGCGTCCCTCAGTCTCCTTCTGTTGAAGCCAGGACACCACCATGACGGGCGCTCACATGTTGTGAATATGAAACCAGACTTGGTGCAGTAGGAAAATCGGTGTTGATAGCATGCGGCTATCGCTACTGAAAACACACATTTAACTGATTAAAGGTCAAAGGGCCCTCAGGTGGGTCCAGTCCAGGGAACAGGTTATTGTGTCGGGCTGAAGCAGACACTCTTTATGGAAGTTCAATCACTTTTGTATTAGTGTTAGAGGACGTGCATTAAAAACTCATTTTCCTGTGATGACAGTTCATTTGAGTTGTTTTCTTGTTGTCTCATGAAATCAAAGCTGTGTAACTGAGGAATAAAGAGAGCCGGCGAGAAGCACTTTCTCAACATCTCAAGAAATGAACTCTTTATCACGGGAAAACCAGCGTGGTTATCCTGAGATATCAACAAGAATAAGTCTAGATGTCAGAGTGATGTATGAATGTTTGTCCGCTCAGGGCTTCCATATTAAAGTGCAGTTAGTGCAAACCTGAATCCAATCTCTTTGTACACACACAAAGACCCGGTCCGGGACATAGGTTAGCTCGCCGTCTGCAGCCCGCGGCTCCATTAAAGAAGAGAAACGGTTGACGTTGAAGCAGCTGCAGTCTTTGTTTCCTGCAGAGGTTACATGTTCCCTCACAGAGACACGCAGACACGCTGAGTGAGAAACGCTGTCTGCAACTTCAAACACCAAAACCCTCTCAGCACTCTCTCTCTACTGCCGACCAGAGCAGCTCGAACGCCCCTTTAAAGACACTCTCATGTCTTTTCTGCCCACACACACACACACACACACACACACACACACACACACACACACACACACACACACACACACACACACACACACACACACACACACACACACACACACACACACACACACACACACACACACACACACACACACACACTTGTTGACACAGTTGCAACGAGCACATTAAAGTTCAAAGGAAATCAATTCAATGCTAATTATGAAGGGACAGGTAGAGGAGGCAGGCAGCAGGTGAAAGTAGACCTCTCTCTCTCTCTCTCTCTCTCTCTCTCTCTCTCTCTCTCTCTCTCTCTCTCTCTCTTAGCTCCTACCTCTGGGTCCGCCCGGGGGTCTCCTTCTAGTGTGACACAATGAGGGAAAGCCCAAAGGACTCTGGGAACGTGCCTGACTTCCTGCTGGGAATATCGACACAGCTTTTACTTAAGTTAAGGACCGGATGGCTTGTGGCACCAGCACCAGTTCTCCTGCAGACAGCAACCCCCCTTAAAGACCCCCAGGAGACGAGGCTGACTAGATCAACAAACTTCCAGGACCAGGAAATAACCCTGCAGGGGGAAGTTAATGTAAGGAAACCAAACGTAAATCCCTTTTCTCTCAAGTCTTGACACTCTGCTTCCTCCACACACGACCTGATGTTTGATGCTCCACCAGCGTTCACTTTCTCTCTTTAAAGATTATTATATCGCCTCTTTGTCTTTATTGTTAAGACACCTGCAGAGAGAGCGGGGCAGACATGCATCACAGGGTCGAGGTCAGGAGTTGGACCTGCAGCCGATGTGTCGAGGACTGTAGGACTTTACCTTGACTATTTCTCTACTAAAACTGTGCAATCTGTTGAAAACTGGACAATATTTATATATCAAAAGTGCAATATCTACGCTTTAATCCATCAGTGTATATTTAGATTTGTAAATATTGTTTATATTTTCAATTACCTGCGCTTGAACATAGATTATTACTTATACTACTTTATTATTGCTTTCACTTGGTACTTATGCTTATTATATTGATATACTATTTTTATTAATTTTTATATTGTGAACTTATCTGTACTTCCTGCTGATTTTTTGGTGTTATAAGCAACTGTAGCAAACACATTTCCCCCTGGGATTAATAAAGTATTTCTGATTCTGATAGCCTGTGAGAGTTCAGAGATCCTCCTTACCCCATCCTCCATTATCTGACAGGAAGAAGAAAGCCTGTGAGGGCTATTGGCTATGTGTGTTTTTCGGCTAAGCCTGAGGGTATTGATAACACATAAAATGGATTACAGGTCAAGACTTCCTTTATGTAAACTTGTCAAACGCCCCCTTTTACAATGCCAGGTCAAGACGGGACTCCGTTTCCTTTGTGATGCCTCACAGTCAGTGTGACTCTCACAGATATTTGATCACATCTTAAAGGAGATTATTAAAAAGATAACTTGTTTTTGGAAATTGGTTCAAAAATTGGATTTCAGGGATTTCATTTTCTGCTTCAACAAACAGACTATTTACTTAAGTGCAACGAAAAGCTTTCTCAAGTGTGATTAGTCAATTCACCTTCGACTACTCAATGAAACCAGAACATTTACAATACCAACATGTTGTCAAGCACCTGCAGAGTTTCCATTCGTGATCAGAATTCTGATAAAAGATTTAGTACCAACAAACCTTGAAAGGCTTTTTATCCTTTTCAGGTAAACAAAACATTTCATTACAAATGATGCTGAGTGATGAAGCTGCAACAACAAACACCACATCTTTGAGCTACTTTATTCTTTTCTAAAGAGGCTTTGAAGGTCCAATCAGTGAGATGTGTAGAGAGTGAGATGATAAAGGGATCTTACTCTCTGATCATTAAGGAAACATGCTATGTTGAAGTGCTGGCTTCTCTGACAACAATGCAGCAGCCAGTATGTCCTCCTTCTAACTTTAGATTCTGCTCCTGAATGCTCTGGATTTGTTTGGACCAGAGAAGGTAGGCGGTTTTAAGGCACCCAGCACACGGCCGTTTTGGACGCCCCTCGGTTTGTCAGATATGAGAGCAGTTATCAGGTCAAACCAACAAGAGAAGTGGTTCAGATAGAAGTGATTGTACCCGACCTAAAAAGCCTCTGCATGTTTCTAATAAGCTCCACGAGCAGAAACGTGCTCAAACTAGGATCAATATTGGAGATGCTTTTGAAAAATGGAGAGAGGTTAGAACACAGAAAGGTTTACAGACCCATGCAGAGCTGGATAAACACTGAAGCTTCAGAGTCCACCACATGGTGACCTGAGTGAGCATCCACTCTAGAGAGGAGGGGGGGACAGCTCTCTACAATGTTTAGAATTTAGACTGCAGTACCCATTTGAAACACTAGGTGTCAGAGTTACATACTGCTCCTTTAACCATGAACAACTCGACTAAAATGAAATTCTGAAATGAAAGCTCCAAGTGTTGTCTACCATTTAAGGTGTGACATGTTTACATCTAAAAGGTGTTAAAATCAGTTAAAAATGATCATCAGCAGGTTTGTAGGTGAGGAGTCGTGTCAGGACACGTCGGTCCTCTCCAGGAAGCCGTCTGTAAGCGGTCTTGTGTGGATGTGCCCGGCAGCAGGCGGAGGCAGCGGAGCGAACAGAATCAGCACTAATGAGAGATCATCTCATTAGACATGAGAGCAGGCAGTGTGCTGAAGCTAAGCTGATCAGTGTTTGCCATCTTCTCCCACACAGATTAACGCCTGTGGAGATATCGCAGCAGATCACTCTCAGCTGGTGGAGCTGGTGTGAGTGAGAACCAGCAGCTGGAATACAGATCGTCCCGTCAGCTTCATGGAGGAGGAAAACAAGACCAGTATCTTTATTTTAACACTGATTATCTCTATACCAATTATTCTGTATTATGCATTTTCAAAAAGCACCTGACATTCATCGTTGTGTTTTTTTTAATTTGTGCTATCTAACACCTAGTGTTTAAAATGGGTACTGCAGTCTAAATTCTAAACATTGTAGAGAGCTGTCTCTCCCCGCAGGTCACCATGTGGTGGACTCTGAAGCTTCAGTGTTTATCCAGCTCTGCATGGGTCTGTAAACCTTTCTGTGTTCTAACCTCTCTCCATTTTTAGTCATTTTTAAGTTAGAAGGAGGACATACTGGCTGCTGCATTGTTGTCAGAGAAGCCAGCACTTCAACATAGCATGTTTCCTTAATGATCAGATAGTAAGATACCTTTATCATCTCACTCACTACACATCTCACTGATTGGACCTTTAATGATCAGAGAGTAAGATACCTTTATCATCTCACTCTCTACACATCTCACTGATTGGACCTTTAAAGTGTTTGTGGCATATACAAGGTGTGGGTCGGTCTCTTTTTATTCTTTATAATATGTTTTCTCTAGTTTTTAAAAAACTATGCAAATAATTCTTGAGGATAAATTTTCTGTCTCACTGAACAATCAGAGACTCATCAGCAGAAAACATCAACAGGAAGAGGAAGAGGAAGCAAACAGGAGGGAGTGAACTGATCATCAGGCTGTTATAATAAAACACACACACACACACACACACACACACACACACACACACACACACACACATACACACACACACACACACACACACACACACACACACACACACACCAACATGTCACAGCGTCTCCCTCCCTCTACCTTATTAAACAGTGTGTAATTACCAAACCTAATTAACACTGCTAAATTTAAAAACAACACTTCCTCCTCTCTGCAGATAACACAGCGGAGGAGAGAGAGACTAACTGATGGAAGAAATGTTCTGCTTATGAGGAGTTATAACAAAAAACAAACTCTATCAAGTTGTTGTCATGGTGACAACAGAATAAAGAAAGACTAAAGACCTGTTGTAGCTGGTTTGAAACCCGGAGCAGAACCAGACTCACGTTGAACATCCGTCCACTGACACTGCTCAGCTTCCATCTTTAAGACGCTAAACAGATCATAAAGCTGGCCACACACGATTTGCCCCCCATAGCGATTGGGGGGGGCGTGGCCTGATTCAAGGTTTGTCGTATACTTAATCAGTCTTCTCATCCAGGAGTTCATCTGTATAGTTTTTCTAATTTTCTGTCTTTTTCTGCAAAACAGAATACACAGCAGGCCAGCCAGCTGACCGCGTCCATCGTCCTCCATATTTGTTTTTTTCTTCTGGAGTCAAGTTTGATCACCTGAGGTTCTGTGAGATCTGGTGTCTGTGAAATCGATCAACCGGCAGGTGTGTGGTCTCCCTGTCAGGCTGAGCCGTCTAGAGTGTATCGTTCAGAGGATTAGAATAATACAAATCTGAAAATGTCCTCTCGTCTGTGATCTCGCCGCTGCTCAGGGCAGACATCCTCAGATCGCCTCATCCCCCTCTCGAGGTTTAAGCTTTTCAAATTTAATATCACATCCATGGAAGACAAATATTTATCTTTGTTTCATTGACTCGTCTCTCCCGACTGAAATAACTCAAGTAAATGATAAGTCTCAAGATTTATCAGTCATGTCTTTTTCCGTGCTGACACTTTCTGCTGCGACAGTTTCTCTTCTCATCTTTCACCTCCCCCTTCTCTCCTCTCCTCTCCTCTCTCCTCTCCTCTCTCCTCCTCTCCTCTCCTCTCTCCTTCCCTCTCCTTCCCTCTCCTCTCCTCTCCTCTCTCCTTCCCTCTCCTCTCCTCTCCTCTCCCCTCCTCTCCTCTCTCCTTTCCTCTCTTCTCCTCTCCTCTCCTCTCCTTCCCTCTCCTCTCCTCTCCTCTCCTCTCCTCTCCTCTCCGTTTCCGTTTCCGGTTTCCGGTTTCCGGTGAGTGTGAGTGTGAGTGTGAGTGACGGTGGTGGTGTTGCGAGTGGCGCGGAGATTGAATTGTTTGCTATCCTTTCTACTGTTTTCAAAGTGCACGATCAGGTCAGATTGTTTTCATATTTGTATTGAGTGTTGTTGGCTGTGTAAGACAGATCGTTGGAGGGGTTGGAGGGAGGAATGGCGTCTGCTGAGACGCCACCTCCGACTCTCCGACAGGGAGTTCGGATAGTCCCTCCGAACGGTACTGTCACCGTGGAGGAGGTTCTGTTAGCTGCAGGTGAACAGGTAGGCCATGATAAACTCTTGTATGCATCCCGAATGAACAAGGCTGTGGTTGTTTTTCTGAAGAGTGAGCCTCTTGTGTATCAGCTGATTGAGAGTGGTGTGTTCATTAGGGATTTGTTTGTGCAGGTTTCCCCGTTGTCGGTTCCCTCTACGCGGATCACCGTATCCGGTGTTCCGCCGTTTATTTCTAACAACTTGTTAGAGAACGAACTCCGCAGGTTTGGGAAGTTTGCGAGTGGTTTCAAAACTGTGAGTCTAGGGTGTAAAGATCCCAAACTGAAACATGTCCAATCTTTGCGGCGTCAGGTGTTCATGTTTTTGGATTCGCCCACACAGACTCTGGAGGTTTCCTTTAGAGTGAAACACGGTGACGCTTCTTATATGGTGTATGCGAGCTCGGGACAACTGAAGTGTTTTGAGTGTGGTGATGTGGGACACAAACGTTTTGCGTGTCCGCACAGACAGCAGGAGGCGGCTAGTGCTGCCGCTGACGCGGGCGGCTCTGTTAGTGTGGCGCATGTGGCGGGGGCCGCGTCCGCGTCCGCGCTTGGGGCGGAGGCCGCGTCCGCGTCCGCGTCCGTGCCTGGGACGGGGGCCGCGTTCGTGCCCGTGCCTGGGGCGGAGGCCGCGTCCGCGTCCGCGCCTGGGGCGGGGGCCGTGGCTGAGGTAGAGGTGGCTTCGACCAGCTCTCAGGCTACAGAAAAATCACAGACTGTAGATAATGATAAAACTGAAGATTCCACAAGTTCTGCAGTTGTAGATGTTTCATTGAAGGAAGGTAAGACAGTGTGTTGTAGCCAGGCATCATGTGAAGGAGAGGACATGGATGAAGATTATGAGTCAGACAATGCATCCATTGCTGATTTGCCAAATAGTGGCTCTGGTCTTTATTCTTTAGAGTCAATCAATCAATTTATGGACGAAACATACAACAAATCAGTAAAAATCAGTGACTACTTTAGTGATACTGAAAAGTTCATAAAGTCAGTCAGCATACTGAAAAGACAGGTTGGGTTTGACCTCCTGGACGCGAAAAAACGGTTCCGTCTTAAAAAGCACATCACCGCACTGAGGAAAGTTGGACGTAAGAGTGTGAAGAAGACAAAGAAATGATCATGCCTCACAAGGTGTTTTTCTTCTTCTACTGTTCCCTGTTTGTGTCTACTTATCTGTTCTTTCTCTCTGATCTTTCTATGAGGAGTCTTAAGATAGGATCTCTTAACATTAATGGTGGGAGAGACAGACAGAAAAGGGGCCTTATCTCTGAGATCTCAACTCAGAAAAACATTGATATCTTGTTTTTACAAGAGACTCATACCACACCATCAGATGAGACAGATTGGGGTTTATGGTGGGAGGGCTCTAACTACCTTAGCCATGGCACCAACTTTAGTGCAGGAGTAGCCATTTTGTTTAGAGCATCTGCAAATGTAAAGATCGTCTCTTGTGCTGAAATTGTAAAGGGAAGGCTTTTAATTGTAAGAGCAGAAATAGAGGACACTGTTTTCTGCTTCACTAATATTTATGCTCCAAATAATGGAGCTGAAAGGGTAGCTTTCTATACCCGCCTCCAAAAGGAGTTACTGATCTATAATCAGGATCAGATCATTCTTGGTGGTGATTTTAACTGCACACTTGATTTCACCGTGGATAGAATAGGAGAGGAGCCACATCCACATTCATCCCAGACTTTAAACACTGTCATCTCTCACCTGGATTTGTTGGACACATTTAGAGTGAAACATCCACAATCCAGACAGTATACATGGGTCAGGGTTAACAGTAACAGGGTGTGTGCAGCTAGACTGGACAGGGTTTACATCTCCAGAACTCTCAACCCCAGATTAATTCATTGTAATATTCTGCCTGTCGGCTTCACTGATCACCATTTTGTTAGTGTGGAGCTGATTATTTCACCAGGTGAAAGGGCTAAGTCCTTCTGGCATTTTAATAACAAGCTTCTACTGGACAATGTTTTCTGTAAAAACTTTGGGTGTTTTTGGGATCAGTGGCAATTAAGAAAAGTTGAGTTTGATTCTTTGAAGCTTTGGTGGGAGGTTGGTAAAGCTCAGATTCGTGTTTTTTGTCAGCAGTACACGTCACACTCTTCTGCTAGATTAAAAACAGTCATTAAAAATCTTGAGGACAACATTAAGAACCTTGAGGAGGGGTTAAATGGGAGTGTGGATCCCACCGCTGGTACCCTGCTGAAGGAGAAACGTATGGAGTTGAGCTCTTTCCTGCAGGAGAGGGTGAAGGGAGCTCTTGTGCGGAGTCGTTTCCTTCAACTCAAAGACATGGATGCCCCAACGTCTTTCTTTTTCAATCTTGAGAGATCTGTGGCTCAAAAAAAGCTGCTGACTTGTCTGAAACTGCCAGGAGGTCGAATAACAGCTGATCCAAAGGAAATGAGCAGTCACGCCATGCAGTTCTATGAGGATCTGTTTGGAGCAGAGAGTTGCAGCCAGGAGTGTCGCAGGGAGCTCCTGGAGGGTCTCCCTCAGCTCAGTGTGGAGGAGAGGTCTCTTCTGGAAGGGGAGCTGTCTCTGGAGGAGCTCACTGCTGCTGTCACTCAGATGGCAACAGGAAGAGCACCTGGAATAGATGGGTTGTCCACAGACTTTTTTAAGAGGTTCTGGAATATTCTTGGGTCTGACCTGCATAGTGTTTTAATGGAGTGTTGCAGGACCGGGTCTCTTCCTGGTTCTTGTAAGAGAGCAGTTCTTTCCTTGCTCCCCAAGAAAGGTGACCTGGCATTGTTAAAAAACTGGAGGCCGGTTGCTTTGCTTTGTGCGGACTACAAGATCCTCTCCAGAGCTTTATCGAACAGACTAAAGGACGTTCTGGGAAGTGTGGTCCATAAAGACCAGAGTTACTGTGTTCCAGACCGGACAATCATGGATAATGTTTTTCTTATCAGAGATGTCATTGATGTGTGTAAAATCTATAATCTAAATGTTGGCATTGTGTCTCTGGATCAAGAGAAGGCGTTTGACAGGGTGGATCACTCGTATTTGTTTTCTGCACTGAGGTCTTTTGGTTTTGGGGATGGTTTTGTGTCATTAGTTGGTTTGTTGTATCAGGATGCACAGTGTTTGGTGAAGATGGGGGCGGGGTTGAGTCGGCCAATCCCTGTACGGCGAGGGATCAGACAAGGTTGTCCCATCTCCAGCCAGCTGTACAGCTTGGCTATTGAGCCCTTGCTGTGCAGGTTGAGGGACCGGCTCAGCGGGCTTTCTTTGCCCGCGGCCTGTAGCATTGAATGTCCCCCTACAATTTCTGCCTATGCTGATGATGTAAACATCTTCATCTCCAATCAGGGGGACGTTCGGTGTCTGCGGGACACCCTGTCCCTGTATGAAAGGGCAACAGCTGCACGGGTGAACTGGGAAAAAAGTGGTGCCTTATTGGTGGGAGAGTGGAGGGACCAGGCAGTGCCCAGTCTGCCGGGTGGACTTGAGTGGGGGAGGGAGGGGTTGAAGGTGTTGGGGGTTTATTTGGGTACCGAGGGCTTTAAAAGTAAAAACTGGGAGGGAGTTAGGGAGAAAGTGTGCGCTCGGTTGTCTAAATGGAAATGGTTGCTACCCCAGTTGTCGTATAGGGGAAGAGTTCTGGTGGTCAATAACTTGGTTGCCTCGACTCTCTGGCACAGACTTGTGGCTTTGACACCTCCAAGAGGGCTGGTGGAGGACATTCAAAGGGCCATCCTGGACTTCTTCTGGTCAGGCAAACACTGGGTCCAGGCGGCAGTCCTCTACCTGCCGGTGGCTGAAGGGGGACATGGACTTATAGACATTCAGTCAAAAATTGCCTCATTCAGACTCCAGACTGCACAGAGACTCCTTTTCACTTGTGGTCCCAGCTGGATGGACATCGCTCGACTGCTGCTGAGGAGAGCTGGACGGCTGGGGTACACTAAGCAGCTCTTTCTGTTAAAGCTTGAGGAGGTGGATCTCACTGGATTAACATCCTTTTATATGTCTGTAATGCAGGCATGGAAAATGTACACATTCAAAAGGGAAAAAACTGAGAGTCTGGGAATGTGGATCTTTGAGGAACCGTTATTTTTTAATGATTTCATAAGGACTCCAACTTTGCAGTCAGCCAGTCTCCGGGCCAGTTTCAGAGAGGCAGGCTGCACAAAACTGGGTCACCTGGTAAGACTGACCCTGGACGCCCTCAAAGAAAGGACCAATATCACCTCCTGCCGGGTGGTTGAAAGAGTGGTGGAGGAAGTCTTTGCTGCACTTCCAGTAAAACTTGTGACATTTCTAAACATTGAGAATCTGTGTGAGCAGTGGAGTGAAGAGGGCGAATACAGCTTCCCATCTTTGTCTGTTACCCCAGATGTCGGGGAGTGGCAGGAAAGAGGAGGTGGACTGCTGTCCTTTAGTACTCCTGTTCTGGGAAAGTTCCAGGATGCAGGGAAAAAGGCACTCTATCAGTCCTGTGTTAAGGTCCTACATCTTCGTGGTCTGTCGGGAGTGAAAGAGTCGAGGTGGATCGAGTTTTTTGGCCCGGAGGTTTCCCCGAAAGGCAGCTGGCGGTCCCTGTACAAGCTGCCTGTTGAGAAGAGAACAGCAGATCTCCAGTGGAGAGTTGTGCATGGGGTTATAGCCACGAACAGATACAGAGCGCACATTGATCCAGGGGTGGGAGAGGAGTGTTTGTTTTGTTCACTAACTGAAACTTTGTCTCATCTGTTTGTTGAGTGTCCCAGGCTCTCACTCTTGTTTGTCCTTATGAAAAGCTTGTTTGAAGCTCTCGGGGAGGATTTCTCTTATGCAGTGTTTGTTTTTGGGCCAAAGTATTCTGCAAAGAAAAAGACTGTACATACACTGATGAACTTTTTATCTGGCTCGGCTAAGTTGGCCATTTGGCTTACACGCAAGAACCGAGCTCAGGGTACTGGCTGTGTGGAACCAGTGCTGGTTCTGGAGGGACTTTTGAAGGCCAGACTAAAGGTAGAATTTGCCTATTATCAAATGATGGACAATGTGCAAGACTTTAATAGTGTATGGGCTGTGGAAGAAGCTTTGTGCTCTGTGGGTGGGGATGGAGAGCTGATTATTCATTTTTGATGCAGTAAATGTTGTTTTTGTTGATGATGTGATTTTTGTTGCACTTGTTTTGTTTTATGTTTTATTTTTTATTTATTTATTTATTTCCTTCTCTTGATCTGAGTGATGATGTGACAGTGTTATAATTTTCTCCTGGTAGTGGTAAAATAAAAGGTATTTTGAAAACCAAACCTCTCCTCTCCTTCCCTCTCCTCTCCTCTCCTCTCCGTTTCCGTTTCCGGTTTCCGGTTTCCGGTTTCCGGTTTCCGGTGAGTGTGAGTGTGAGTGTCGGTGGTGGTGTTGCGAGTGGCGCGGAGATTGAATTGTTTGCTATCCTTTCTACTGTTTTCAAAGTGCACGATCAGGTCAGATTGTTTTCATATTTGTATTGAGTGTTGTTGGCTGTGTAAGACAGATCGTTGGAGGGGTTGGAGGGAGGAATGGCGTCTGCTGAGACGCCACCTCCGACTCTCCGACAGGGAGTTCGGATAGTCCCTCCGAACGGTACTGTCACCGTGGAGGAGGTTCTGTTAGCTGCAGGTGAACAGGTAGGCCATGATAAACTCTTGTATGCATCCCGAATGAACAAGGCTGTGGTTGTTTTTCTGAAGAGTGAGCCTCTTGTGTATCAGCTGATTGAGAGTGGTGTGTTCATTAGGGATTTGTTTGTGCAGGTTTCCCCGTTGTCGGTTCCCTCTACGCGGATCACCGTATCCGGTGTTCCGCCGTTTATTTCTAACAACTTGTTAGAGAACGAACTCCGCAGGTTTGGGAAGTTTGCGAGTGGTTTCAAAACTGTGAGTCTAGGGTGTAAAGATCCCAAACTGAAACATGTCCAATCTTTGCGGCGTCAGGTGTTCATGTTTTTGGATTCGCCCACACAGACTCTGGAGGTTTCCTTTAGAGTGAAACACGGTGACGCTTCTTATATGGTGTATGCGAGCTCGGGACAACTGAAGTGTTTTGAGTGTGGTGATGTGGGACACAAACGTTTTGCGTGTCCGCACAGACAGCAGGAGGCGGCTAGTGCTGCCGCTGACGCGGGCGGCTCTGTTAGTGTGGCGCATGTGGCGGGGGCCGCGTCCGCGTCCGCGCCTGGGGCGGAGGCCGCGTCCGCGCCCGTGCCTGGGGCGGAGGCCGCGTCCGCGTCCGTGCCTGGGACGGGGGCCGCGTTCGTGCCCTGGCCTGGGGCGGAGGCCGCGTCCGCGTCCGCGCCTGGGGCGGAGGCCGCGTCCGCGCCCGTGCCTGCGGCAGAGGCCGCGTCCGCGCCTGCGCCTTGTGCTGAGGCCGTGGCTGAGGTAGAAGTGGCTTCGACCAGCTCTCAGGCTACAGAAAAATCACAGACTGTAGATAATGATAAAACTGAAGATTCCACAAGTTCTGCAGTTGTAGATGTTTCATTGAAGGAAGGTAAACAGTGTGTTGTAGCCAGGCATCATGTGAAGGAGAGGACATGGATGAAGATTATGAGTCAGACAATGCATCCATTGCTGATTTGCCAAATAGTGGCTCTGGTCTTTATTCTTTAGAGTCAATCAATCAATTTATGGATGAAACGTACAACAAATCAGTAAAAATCAGTGACTACTTTAGTGATACTGAAAAGTTCATAAAGTCAGTCAGCATACTGAAAAGACAGGTTGGGTTTGACCTCCTGGACGCGAAAAAAACGGTTCCATCTTAAAAAGCACATCACCGCACTGAGGAAAGTTGGACGTAAGAGTGTGAAGAAGACAAAGAAATGATCATGCATCACAAGGTGTTTTTCTTCTTCTACTGCTCCCTGTTTGTGTCTACTTGTCTGTTCTTTCTCTCTGATCTTTCTATGAGGAGTCTTAAGATAGGATCTCTTAACATTAATGGTGGGAGAGACAGACAGAAAAGGGGCCTTATCTCTGAGATCTCAACTCAGAAAAACATTGATATCTTGTTTTTACAAGAGACTCATACCACACCATCAGATGAGACAGATTGGGGTTTATGGTGGGAGGGCTCTAACTACCTTAGCCATGGCACCAACCTTAGTGCAGGAGTAGCCATTTTGTTTAGAGCATCTGCAAATGTAAAGATCGTCTCTTGTGCTGAAATTGTAAAGGGAAGGCTTTTAATTGTAAGAGCAGAAATAGAGGACACTGTTTTCTGCTTCACTAATATTTATGCTCCAAATAATGGAGCTGAAAGGGTAGCTTTCTATACCCGCCTCCAAAAGGAGTTACTGATCTATAATCAGGATCAGATCATTCTTGGTGGTGATTTTAACTGCACACTTGATTTCACCGTGGATAGAATAGGAGAGGAGCCACATCCACATTCATCCCAGACTTTAAACACTGTCATCTCTCACCTGGATTTGTTGGACACATTTAGAGTGAAACATCCACAATCCAGACAGTATACATGGGTCAGGGTTAACAGTAACAGGGTGTGTGCAGCTAGACTGGATAGGGTTTACATCTCCAGAACTCTCAACCCCAGATTAATTCATTGTAATATTCTGCCTGTCGGCTTCACTGATCACCATTTTGTTAGTGTGGAGCTGATTATTTCACCAGGTGAAAGGGCTAAGTCCTTCTGGCATTTTAATAACAAGCTTCTACTGGACAATGTTTTCTGTAAAAACTTTGGGTGTTTTTGGGATCAGTGGCAATTAAGAAAAGTTGAGTTTGATTCTTTGAAGCTTTGGTGGGAGGTTGGTAAAGCTCAGATTCGTGTTTTTTGTCAGCAGTACACGTCACACTCTTCTGCTAGATTAAAAACAGTCATTAAAAATCTTGAGGACAACATTAAGAACCTTGAGGAGGGGTTAAATGGGAGTGTGGATCCCACCGCTGGTACCCTGCTGAAGGAGAAACGTATGGAGTTGAGCTCTTTCCTGCAGGAGAGGGTGAAGGGAGCTCTTGTGCGGAGTCGTTTCCTTCAACTCAAAGACATGGATGCCCCAACGTCTTTCTTTTTCAATCTTGAGAGATCTGTGGCTCAAAAAAAGCTGCTGACTTGTCTGAAACTGCCAGGAGGTCGAATAACAGCTGATCCAAAGGAAATGAGCAGTCACGCCATGCAGTTCTATGAGGATCTGTTTGGAGCAGAGAGTTGCAGCCAGGAGTGTCGCAGGGAGCTCCTGGAGGGTCTCCCTCAGCTCAGTGTGGAGGAGAGGTCTCTTCTGGAAGGGGAGCTGTCTCTGGAGGAGCTCACTGCTGCTGTCACTCAGATGGCAACAGGAAGAGCACCTGGAATAGATGGGTTGTCCACAGACTTTTTTAAGAGGTTCTGGAATATTCTTGGGTCTGACCTGCATAGTGTT
>NC_089202.1:30609002-30619002 GCF_963930695.1 Labrus bergylta
TGGTTTCTATACTGATTAGAGCTCTCAAGAACTGCCCTCAATGTTGTGCTTTGCCTCTGGTCACTTCCTGTCAGCACCTGTGTGTCCAATCAGACTCAAAGCTGATCGTTTGCTCTTACTCACATTGTTCCCTTTTTTCTAGATCCTTGCTTGTGTTGTTCTTACTCTCTGATGTACGTCGCTTTGGATAAAAGAGTCTGCTAAGTGAATTGTAGAATGTTTAGAAAACTAAACTAGACCTCATCCTGACAACACCTCCACACTGAGACGACTGGGTTTGTTTGTGAACTTTGACCTCACACCAGAATTCATGCAGATATTAAATTGACATGACACCTGATCATTTCTAACAATGACCATCAGATCATTGGACAGGAAACTATGTAGTGAAATTAAAGACAGAGTCAGCAGCTTTCTCCTTCAAAATAAAATACAGACTTCTCCTAAAGTAATGACAGTCAGCAGCTTGTTCCTTCAAAATAAAATACAGACTTCTCCTTCAAAATAAAATACATCTCCTAAAGTGAAACTGCTCCATTGTCCCTTCTGGGCCTCCATACATGTCTGCAGAGACTCTGTCCTCTGACTGGATTTTACTGTTCTGCTTTGTTCTGGTTGACTCGGGACGTTTCTGGGGGCAGAGCTGGTGTGTTTCCTCCAGCCAATGACAGCGCAGCAGGTGAGTTTGGGAGTGGATACTATTCAGTGATTGGACGAGATTCAAAGCGGTGAATATGACGGACGTGGACGTAGCAGCAAAGAAGAGAAAATATAATGAGAGTGAGGAGAAACACCAAGCGGATAAAGATCGTTCTAAAACGAGGGTGAACCTTGTGTTGTCTTTTACCCGTGGACGTGGAGTTGGTCTACTTCCTGTTTGGACAGGAAGGTGACAAACACCGGCGGTTAGCTTGTGCTAGCGTGTGTTAGCCTGTAGTGTAGCTACAAGCAGTAAACGTACACACTACGTCCTGCAGGGGGCGGGGCTTCTGGAGGAGGAGGGGCCAGTTTGAATGTTGTGTTTACAAACTGCAAAGAGAAGTGCTCCTGACTCCTCCTCCTTTAAAGATGAAATCTTTTGTCATTTAGGTGAATGAATAATGTCCTCACATCAGGAAATCTCACAACAACTTTAGAAAAATAAAAAAATTAAATGGATTCTCATTTTGTCAACCAAAAGAAAACAGCCAAAACAAGTCGAATCAGCTGCAGAGATGTGACACCCAGAGAGACTTGGAAGAGAAGTGGTGGAAAGTCTTCTTGGCATCATTTTATTAAGAGAAGCAGAGAGGCAGGGAAGACGGTGCAGGGAAAACAGAGCAGCTACAACTCTGCATCAGCTTCCTTTACTTCAAAATAAAAGCCTGCAGAGAGGAAACAAAATAAAAGCCTGCAGAGAGGAAACGGTGGTTACAAAGAGCAGTTGTGAAAAACTCCCATCATGCCAGACGGATTAATGTTTAAATGAAGCAACATGTTAAATGAACTAACTGTGAAGCAGCTCCACAGAGTCTCTTCTTCTGCTCCAACAACTGGGAGGAAGTCCACACCGATCATTCATCGCCTCTGTTTACATGTTTTCTATACATTACATTTTTATAATATAATCCTCCCTCATCCAACAGCTGCTCATTCTGACTCCGATACACTGACAACACAACCTCATCTTCACCGTCTTTATCACAGAAAACATCGTCTGCGTTCACACTGTGGACAGAAAAGCTGAAAGAATTATTCAGTCAGTCGCCACAAATAAACACAACAAGATGGGGGACAACATGATCGTTTGCTCTGGTCTGAATCATGGATCAGTTTGTTCCATTGTTGCATAATGACCTCAAGTTAAGTCTTTGTTCACACGGGGACTTTTACAAGAGGACCAAAACGTGTGATGAGAGGAAATGCTCTCTGATTGGTCGGAATTAATCAAACACTAGCTGCCTCCTGATTGGCTGAGGCTGCTCCAAAGACTCTTTACAGTTTCTGATTGGACAGACGACGACACGGACTGATGTTTGTCTTTATCACTGAAGGATGTGTTGATGTTCTGGAGTCTCTGAAGACGCTCAAGATGGTTCAGGAGAAGGACCACGTTAATCCTCCTGAACCAGGACCGCCTTAACCCTCCTGAACCAGGACCACGTTAATCCTCCTGAACCAGGACCGCCTTAACCCTCCTGAACCAGGACCGCCTTAACCCTCCTGAACCAGGACCACGTTAATCCTCCTGAACCAGGACCACGTTAATCCTCCTGAACCAGGACCGCCTTAACCCTCCTGAACCAGGACCACGTTAATCCTCCTGAACCAGGACCACGCTAATCCTCCTGAACCAGGACCACGCTAACCCTCCTGAACCAGGACCACGTTAATCCTCCTGAACCAGGACCACGTTAATCCTCCTGAACCAGGACCACGCTAATCCTCCTGAACCAGGACCACGCTAACCCTCCTGAACCAGGACCACGTTAATCCTCCTGAACCAGGACCACGCTAACCCTCCTGAACCAGGACCACGCTAACCCTCCTGAACCAGGACCACGTTAACCCTCCTGAACCAGGACCACGTTAATCCTCCTGAACCAGGACCACGCTAATCCTCCTGAACCAGGACCACGCTAACCCTCCTGAACCAGGACCACGTTAATCCTCCTGAACCAGGACCACGCTAACCCTCCTGAACCAGGACCACGCTAACCCTCCTGAACCAGGACCACGTTAATCCTCCTGAACCAGGACCACGCTAACCCTCCTGAACCAGGACCAATTTAATCCTCCTGAACCAGGACCACGCTAATCCTCCTGAACCAGGACCATGTTAATCCTCCTGAACCAGGACCACGCTAACCCTCCTGACAGGGACCTGCTCATCCACCCAAACTGTTCCTGAAGCTCCGTCAGGTCTGTGGTCTTTAATGTTCAGTGATGATGAACAGAGAGGGTCCACAGTGGTTACTTCCTGCTGTGAGGTCGGATCGAGGTCGGTTCATGTTCTCACTACAAACAGACGAACCAGAGTCTGAAAAAGCGGGCCGAGTACACCTTTTCAAGCGGTCTCTGTACGGTTGTTTGGTCTGCACCAGGGTTTGATTGACATCTTTCAAACCAGAGTAAACAAAACGCACTAACCTGGCAAAGTCCCTAAAGCACTCTTTCAACTCGTGGTCGGAGATCGTCTAAATGGCGTTATATGTATTACTATCACTTCCTGCACCGACAGTGTGAACACAAAAACAAGTAGCCAGGTCAAACATCCTGTTTGGAGAGAAATATGAAAAAGTTCCTCGTGTCCAAAAATCACCAAACAAGAACAGTTTGAAAAAGATGGATGTGAATTTCTCATAAACAACTTCAACAGTTCTTGCCGCCTTCTGATCAGCCTCGTCTTTTTGTGAACAATCAGACGAGTCAGAGCAGGAGAAACACTGTGGGGAACACACAGCTACACATGTACATATAATCAGACAAACACAAACACAGCGGAGCAGAAAAACAACGACCTTCATACAAACAGTCCCATGTTCTCTCAGTGGATGCATGTTAGCTCTCTGCCTCCATGTATATTTATATGCAGAGATTCTTATCAAGGGAACGCCACGAGATGTGATACGGGCACGAATACATTACACGAGGATCTGTGTTTGTGTGTTCTTCTGTCTTTGTGAGGACCGTGTTTTAAAAAATGGAAATATTTCACAGAGAGCGGAAAACTTTCAGGACATTTAGACACTTCTGAATGTGAGAGCACAGAAGATGTTTTTATAGATAATCATTTAAAGGTACAACATTTTATCATAAATAAATCCTAAAGTCTGTCCTGAGTAAATGTGTCTCTGAGTCCTGACTGTCTACAATGAGGGAGAAGCTCGAGTCCCGCTGGCTGTGTTGTTGTCAGAGCCGTGTTTACATGGACGGGACGGCCGGCTCCTCCCCTTGTGTATAAAAGCTGTTTTAGTCAAGAACTAGAGAGAAGAAGAAGAACATACTCACTGATTATTTGGATGTTAGTAAGAGTTTTTAGATCACGCTCATTCTGTGTCAGTTTATATGAAATGTGAAGCTACGAGCTAACTAAAGAGCGCTAACATTAGCATGCTAACACAACAATGTGAAGCTATGAGCTAACTACAGAGCGCTAACATTAGCATGCTAACACAACAATGTGAAGCTATGAGCTAACTACAGAGCGCTAACATTAGCATGCTAACACAACAATGCAGGACACAGGTGATCGCAGCTCGAGACGAGGACGATTTTATCTGCCTCTTGGGCCTAATAGAGCTTAATTAGTGTGCATTCTAATTCATAACTCTTCTGTTTGAATATGAGTCGAGGGGTTGGAGGTGTGTCTCTGGAGGAGGCTTCAGTATGGAGGAGGCGTGGCCAAACAGCAGTTTGTTTTGGTTTCATACTGGTGCTAAAGGGCGACATCTACTGGATCAAAAAGTCGAACATTCTTCCTTTAATAATATCTTATTATATATAGATATATTCCCCTCCATGTGTTATTTCAGAAGTGATGCTTTAAGTCATCAGCAGCTAATCTCAATGTTTGGTCCTCACAAGTATAGTAAGAATACAGAAATGTAACTCTGACCTGAGAGATGGGGTGGTTGACGTAGATCCAGCCCGTACTGGGGTTGATGTGCAGGTAAGCCGGCTTCTGATTGGACAGAGAGTACGTGATGGCCGAGTTGCTCCCCTGGTCGTCATCGTGCGCCGCCGCTCGCAGGAAACTAGTCCCGACGGGAGTGTCCTCACGCAGGAAGTCTGTGAGGGAGAGGAGGGATGAAGAGTCAGAGTCTGACGCACCACAGAGTGTAAAAACTAATTTCCCCTCACAGGATCAATAAAGTATAAATCATTATTATTTATTAATATTATTTTATCATTATTATTATTATTTATTATTAATATTATTATTATTATTATTATTATTATTATTATTATTATTATTAATTATTATTATTATTATCATTATTATTATTATTATTTATTATTAATATTATTATTATTATTATCATTATTATTATTATTATTATTATCATTATTATTATTATTTAATGGGAGTGTCTCGTCCTTTTCTGATTACAGGCGACTCTAAACGAGGGACATGATCCAAAGAGTTTTTAATGAAGAATTGTAGTTTTATATTGAAACCATCTTCTGTCCTCATGTCAGATAACAAACCTCCATCACAGATCCATGACGTCCACCTGCAGCAGCTACAGAAGAACTCGTGCTGTGGCGGAGGCCTGGATCTAAAGTAGTCCACTGAATTCATTACGTCTGACTGAGCACATTGTGAAAGCATGTTCTGTGATGGTAAGCAGATATTATAATAATGGGAGCGCAGCGTTTGTGTCCTGTCAGCACTGTGTCACCTCATTTTGTCATTTCTGGGTCTCATGCTGCAAAGTCAACAGATGCATTTTTATACATTTATAAACATAACCTCCAATTCTGCTGACTGTGATGAGCGTCAGTGCTGATCACACGACAAAATAAAATAAAAAAACGGAGCGGAGCGCAGATCTGCCGCTCGGTTTCCTCTGGAAGACTGCGTTTCATGCACCGTGTCAATAATAATAATGTCCTTTTTTGTATTCCTGAATCCCAGAGGAAACATCTCTACTGAATATCAAAGTCAGGTCCTGCTGAGTGTGATGAGCGTCAGAAGAAAAGACCTCATACGGTTCACTTCTACACACAAAGCAGATTGGAAGGAGCTCCATCTTATTGTGCTAAATTAAATCAGCTGTGTTTATAATATGAAGCTTCCAGTCCAGGGTGTACCCGCCTCTCGCCTCCCAGAACAGGACAAGCAGTATAGATAATGGATGAACTGTTTTTATATAGAAGCTTTAAAACCACTCTTACTATCTATTACTACTAATAATCACTATTATTATTATTATTATTATTAATACTGGTAAGTTACATAACCGACCTTATGGGCTTTAGTTGCCACCACAAAATCAACTGGAACATTTTAGTCAATTAAATCAAGAATCATTTAAAAACATGACAGCCAGTGATTTTTCCAGAAACAGTCAGATCAATCAAATGTTCCTTATTTAAGATGAGCAAGAAGCTTCCTGAACAGAGGTGGTGTCTGGATCACTTCCCCCATTTGTACAGGAAACCCCCTACACACGCACACACACACACACACACACACACACACACACACACACACACACACACACACACACACACACACACACACACTCCCCAGAGGTAAATGAATGCATGTCCCAGAAACATTTCAATCTGCCTGTTTAATAGTTAATGAGCCACTCAGAGTGTTTCTCTAATCTGACGAGGAGAACTTCTGACACAACGCTTATCAAAACACATATTTGCACACGTCGTAAACAAACACGGACCCGCGGGAGGCGGCGGCAGCGGCGGCAAATATTTCATCAGTCTTAAGAGCTTTCCAGGATTACAAGGATGCAGACTGATGGGTAATCACACACAGAAGATTTCCATTTTTCACCTGTTTCTGTCCTCTACCTTGACACGCACACACACACACTCACACACATACACACAATCACACACACACACACACACACACACACACACACACACACACACACACACACACACACACACACACACACACACACACACACACACACACACACTCACACACACACACACACACACAGCAGCGCCCGTGCTGTACAGTAAGACAGTAAGAGGACAGCTTAGCGCACAGATGTTAGCGTGGGCGGCTCCAGAAGAGACCAAACCTTTTAACCCGGACTATGTTGCTGCCTTGTTTCACACTTGCAGAGGCGCGGGAGGAAAAAATCAAACTGAGAGGAATGTGAGGCAGAAACACACTCCTGAACAAGTTCAACACTGCAGCACTGACAGTAGAAGAAGACGCACTACGACTTATTGAAGTAAGTCAACCAGAAGCTACAGTATGAATATGGGAAATTTTGCCAACAGAAGGATTAACAGTTACCACAGAGAGCAGAGGCAGTAAGCCTCAGTCCCCCTCAGCCCTGTTACGCCTGGCTCACACTGTACCACTGTCACAACGCCCGACCAGACCTTGAGATTGACATGCTCACACTGTACGACTGAAATCAGGACGGAGCGTTGACAATTGTTAATAAAGTTTAATTTGAAAAAAACAAAGGATGACGGTTAGTGAAAGAGAAGGAAGTGGAAGTTGATGATCTGCGCTGGTCACCATGACTACAGTCCTCCCTTGTCTGATTATATTGTAGTCACACACAACTTCTGCCGGACCCTTTCATGACGTAAACGTCAAGATTTTAAATTCTAAATATCAAACATGTTTGAAATAAATCGGGGCGTCCCCGACGATCGGCGGGCAGATCGTGGACGTTAAGATTGGATCTTTGGACCGCTCACTCTACGAGATAATCTGAGCAGAGAATCGGGTCCGAGCAGCCTCAAGTCGGGAGAGACCCTGAGATTGTCGGGAAGAAGGAAGAATCGGAGCTCAAATCGGCCCGATGATCCTGCAGTGTGAGTCGGACTTTACCCCTCCCAGTTCTTGTTGCAGCGGAGGGGCAGGGTGATTGTGATCTCCCAGAATGCACTGCGCTTCACATCACACAGAATGACAACAAAAGAGAGTAGCAGCTGCAGTAATCTTTGCAGATCGGAGACTCACACTGGTAGCGGCTGTTCTCAAACTTTGGGTCGTTGTCGTTCTGGTCGGCGATGAGGACGGTGATCTGACAGATTCCTATGAGCGGCTCCTCGGCCTGATCTGTGGCCGTCACCGACAGCGTGAACTCCCTCTGACGCTCCCGGTCGAAGCTCGCCGTCGTGGTGATCACACCTGACGAGCAAACAGGAAACACACCAACGGTGATTCTTCACTTTTTCAATGAACAAAACTGATATTAAAAATAGAGATGTGGAACTCACCGGTGTCAGGGTCGATGTCAAACCCGGACGACACGCCGTCTCTGTGCATGATGCCGTACTTGACCTCCCCGTTGACGCCCATGTCGGCGTCGTGGGCCTGGACTCGCAGGACAAACGTCCCCGGAGGCAGATTCTCCAGGACCACGGCGTTCAGACTGTAGTTCTGACACTGAGAGCACAAACAGGACGAGGAGAGACTGGAGTCAGAACGAGACTCAAGAGAGACGACAGAGAACTCTGCAAAGATGTAGTACATCCATCCATCATCCATCCATCATCCATCCATCATCCATCCATCATCCATCCATCATCCATCATCCATCCATCCATCATCCATCATCCATCCATCATCCATCCATCATCCATCCATCATCCATCCATCATCCATCCATCATCCATCATCCATCATCCATCCATCATCCATCATCCATCATCCATCCATCCATCCATCATCCATCATCCATCCATCATCCATCATCCATCCATCATCCATCCATCATCCATCATCCATCCATCCATCATCCATCATCCATCATCCATCCATCCATCCATCATCCATCATCCATCCATCATCCATCCATCCATCATCCATCATCCATCCATCCATCATCCATCATCCATCATCCATCCATCCATCCATCATCCATCATCCATCCATCATCCATCCATCCATCATCCATCATCCATCCATCATCCATCCATCCATCATCCATCCATCCATCATCCATCCATCATCCATCATCCATCATCCATCCATCATCCATCATCCATCCATCCATCATCCATCCATCCATCCATCATCCATCCATCATCCATCCATCCATCCATCCATCATCCATCATCCATCCACCCATCCATCCATCCATCATCCATCCACCCATCATCCACCCATCATCCATCCATCCATCCATCATCCATCCATCATCCATCCATCATCCATCCATCATCCATCCATCTATCATCCATCATCCATCATCCATCATCCATCATCCATCATCCATCCATCCATCATCCATCCATCATCCATCCATCATCCATCCACCCATCATCCATCATCCATCCATCATCCATCCATCCATCCATCATCCATCCATCCATCATCCATCATCCATCCATCATCAATCCATCATCCATCCACCCTTCCATCATCCATCCACCCTTCCATCATCCATCCATCATCAATCCATCATCCATCCACCCATCCATCATCCATCATCCATCATCCATCCATCCATCCATCATCCATCATCAATCCATCATCCATCCACCCTTCCATCATCCATCCACCCATCCATCATCCATCATCCATCCATCATCCATCATCCATCATCCATCATCCATCATCCATCATCCATCATCCATCATCCATCCATCCATCCATCTGTCCATCATTGGAATAATCTTTGCAGAGTATTCCAGAGTTCCTTATGTCTTAAAGTTTCTTCCAAATTAAGGAATAATCTGGAGGTGATAAAGATGTTTTTAATTCCTGCATCAGTTTTGGTTTAATCTTTCACTTGTTAATGTCCAGAAGACCTCAACACAAAGGAACAGCTGCTCTACTCTGAGCTCCCTTTGGATGTCTGAGCTCATTACCCGACCTCTAAGGATGAGCGCAGACACCGAACAGAGGATATTCATATCATCTGTGATCTCTTTCAGTCACTTCCTGAAGCTCATTATCTCAGGTGAGGTGAGACTTAAGAATTGAGAGCTTTGCCTTCTTGTCTCTGCTCTGTCTTCACCACAACATTAAAAACACAAAGA
The DNA here is from genome assembly GCF_963930695.1 of Labrus bergylta. Taxonomy (NCBI): domain Eukaryota; kingdom Metazoa; phylum Chordata; class Actinopteri; order Labriformes; family Labridae; genus Labrus; species Labrus bergylta. The sequence continues at coordinate 30,618,693 of NC_089202.1, forward strand.
CTTCTGCTGACTCTGCAGAGATCTATCATCCATCTCATGCTTCATTTGTTACCCTTCTTCCTGATCATGAGATTCTTCATCTACTTTACATGTGACTGAAACTCGCTCCAGACTCCCATAACAAACGAGTCATCACTCCACACTGAACTGAACCAGGTAAGGACCGATGACCACAAAGAGAACCCGGGATACTTCAGATGTAATCACTCTTTTTTACCTCCTGGAAGACGGGCTTGTTGTTGTTGATGTCATTGATTCCTACGATGACCTGGGTCGAGCTGCTGAGCGGGTACGGCCCACCAGAGGCGTT